>NW_027152729.1:0-27142 GCF_040937935.1 Hyperolius riggenbachi
CTTATTGTGCTGCTTCATGAGGCTGAGCACATGCTGGACGTTGGCAGCCACGGAATGGCTGGGAGCTGTGGACTGGAAGACACAACAGAGAAGATTACTAGATGTTTACACGGAGCAGCAGAAAAGATCATGAAGCCTGTATCCTCCAGTTACACCCGGGGACTGCAGCTTGTGCTACTGATAATCAAGGTTATTTTAAGGGAAAAGTGAACTTATGGCCCAAAATATAGCTATTCAAGAAAATGTAGCATTCTGTTTTAGGCCTGGTTCACACATAAATCTGCATGTTTCCGGTCCAGTCCTGTCCTGTCAGTTCTGCATCAGTTTTCTATCAATTGTACCTGACTGGACTGGTACACAGCCATAGAAATGCATACAAAACTCCTTGGGCAAGACTCCCTACCACTGCTACTGCCTACTGAGTGTGCCGTAGTGGCTACAGCTCAACTGCTTTGAGTCCGCCAGGAGAAAAAGCACCATATAAATGTTATTCGTCTTGGTAGCAACAGGCAGGGTGTAGGAAAGCTCGCCCGGGTGATCTTATCGCCCAGCAAGTTCTTTACACCATATCCTATTCCACTTTCACCTAGTCGGGAAGCATAGCTTCCAGTCAGACATGAGCATTAGCTTAGACCCGCATATGTTCCGCCTCAGCATTTAGTCTCCTTTACGAAGAAGACCTCCAGAGCTCCCCGTTGGTCATTCTCCCCCCCCCCCCCCACAGCTCAGCTGGGCACCTCCAGCCCCATGCTTATCGCTGTATGGTGTTGGCCACCATGCTGCAGGTCCATTACAGGATGCTGGCAATCTTCTTTTAGCCTAGGCCAGGGGTGGGCAAACTTTTTTTTTTTTTTACATCAGGTTGCATTCCTCTAGAATGCGTCCCACAGCTTCACAGTTTGAGCCTGTACAGTATCTTCCTCCCTCTGGAAAATGCGCAGACGGATAACGACTGGGTGGTGACTCACCCAATCACACTTTCCAGAGGCAATCTCCATGGTGACGACAGCGTCATGTGACACACTGTTGCCATGGAGATCGGCGCTGGAGAGTGCGACTGGGTAAGTTGTCTCTTGTAAGTGTGCTGCACATATATTTTTTTAAAGGATGGTGAAAGGGAGAATTATTTTATTATTTATTTATTGTATTTATAAAGTGCCAACATATTACGCAGCACTGGTCAATAAATAGGGATACATACAATACTTAGGGGTGACATACAGCAAAATGACAATACCTGAATACAAGAAAGACCAGATCATGCAGCACAGTATGAGTACAAGGTAATGCTTAGTCACTGGAGGGGAGCATGGAGATTAGGCAAGTTAGGTTCACAGTAATGGAGGTGCATGATCAGGTAGGACACAAAAGGAGGAGGACCCTGCCCAAAGGCTTACAATCTAAAGGGAGAGGTAAGGACACGGAAGGTAGGGGGACCAGAGTTCAGCTGTGGGTTTAGTGCACTTGTGAGGGGTAGTAGACCAGAGTGAAAAGGCGAGTTTTGAGGGCTTTCTTGAAGATGTTGAAGGAGGGGGCTGCCCTAATGGGTGGAGGTAGGGAGTTCCATAGTGTTGGAGCAGCTCTTGAGAAGTCCTGGAGGCGTGCATGGGACTGGGTGATGCAGGGGCGGTTAGGCGAAGTTCATTGGAAGAGCGGAGTGAGCGGCTAGGTGTGTACCTCTGAGTAAGATCCGAAATGTAGGTTGGACAGGTTTTGTGGACAGATTTGTAGGTCAGACACAGTATCTTGAATCTGATTCTGGACTGGATAGGAAGCCAGTGGAGGGATTCAAGGAGGGGATCCGCCGTGGTGGAGCGATGGGAGCAGTGGATAATTCTGGCTGCCGCATTCATGATGGACTGCAGTGGGGCTGTTCGGGTCATAGGGAGACCAGACAGCAGGGCATTGCAGTAGTCAAGGCGGGAAATTATGAGGGCATGGATGAGGAGTTTGGTGGTGGCAGAGGTCAGGAAAGGGCGAATCTTACAGATGTTACGAAGGTGGAAGTTGCAGGACTTTGTGAGGTTTTGGATGTGGGGAGTGAAGGAGAGTGCAGAGTCCAGGGTGACACCCAGACAGCGGGCTTGAGAGGTAGGGCGAATGGTAGTGTGGTTAACTGTGACATGCACATCTGGGAGGTTCAGGGATGACTGGAGTGGGAAGATCATAAATTCCGTTTTGTCTAGGTTTAGTTTCAGGAACCTAGCGGACATCCAGAAGGAGATGGCTGATAGACAGGAGGAGACCTTGTCCATGGTAGTGGTGGATATGTCAGGGGTGTGGAGGTAGATCTGGGTGTCATCTGCATACAGATGGGAAAGGAGAGAGACCCCGCCCTCTATTGTCGGACCACCGCAGGCCGTAGTTTGCCCAGGCCTGGCCTAGGCCATCTTCATGTAGAAAAACGTTTTTTTTTTTTAAGACCCTCAGGGAAATTCTGCCATAAGGTGCCATGTTGAACTTCCAGTAACCACTATGAGAGAGAGTGAGAGCGGTAACACCTAATCTAACACACCTGCTCCCCATTTACACTGGAGTTTGCTTCACGAGGAGTTGTACTGAAAATAACAATGAATAACTTTTTTTCCAATATTACTTTATAAATCATTTAGTCTGTGCTTGCCCGTTGCAAATTTTTTCCCACCCGTTCCTCACATTTCTTCATCTATCACAGGTGGTGACATCTTAAAGGTAGCCATACACTGGTCGATTTGCCATCAGATTCGACCAACAAATAGATCCCTCTCTGATCGAATCTGATCAGAGGGATCGTATGGCTACCTTTACTGCAAACAGATTGTGAACCGATTTCAGCCTGAAACCGTTCACAATCTGTTGTGGTGGTGGTGCTGCTGCCGCCGCTCCCGCATACATTACCTGTTCCGCCAGCGCGACTGCCCCCGGTCACCGCTGCTCTGTCTCCGCTCTGGTCTCCAGGTCCGGCATGCTTTACTTCTTCCTGCCCAGCAGGAAGTTTAAACAGTAGAGCACCCTCTACTGTTTAAACTTCCTGCTGGGCTAGAAGAAGTGAAGCATGCCGGACCCGGAGACCAGTGCGGAGACGGAGCAGCGGTGACCGGGGGGTAATCGTGCCGGCGGAGCAGGTAATGTATGTGGACCATTGCGTCGGTCGTCGGGTACTCGAACGCCGCTAGCGACGCGCTCCCTACCCGCGCACGATCGACGGTAATTTTCCGCACGGAGTGATCGGACGAAATGTATCGAAATTTGTCGTGTTGCGGGAACGATGTGACAGCAGATTCGATCCCAGTGATCGAATCTGCTGTCGATCTGGCGGGAATCGGCCTAGTGTATGGCCAGCTTTAGTGCTGTCAGGTGCAGTTCTGCGTAATGTTTGTATACTTACTTTTCCTCAGCCGAGACGGCACCGGCTGACTGACTGACTTGGCTGAAGATCACCTAGTGTCTATAGAGGGCTTTGAGCTTAACCCCCTCCCTTCTTCCCTTAGCTATCATAATATGATGAATGGCAATGCAGGGAACAGTGGCTACATGGGTGATACATAAAATGCAGCTTACCTTGCCCGCCACAAACGGAACATCCCCTAGGCTTAGTCTGTAGTGGATCTGTGCCTGTTTACCGTGGCTCGCTGAGCTGGCTTTCTGTAACAAAAATGAAGGCAAAGATTTCACTCAGCAATTTTATTGCAATGTGCCTTTTTATATACTGAAAAAATGGTCACATTGCCAAGTACATGTAACGCAATTTAACTTAAAGGAAACCAAAGACAATGTATACTTACCGATTTATACATACCTGTGGCTTCCTTCAGCCCCAATGGGCATGGCTCGCTTCCACGCCGCCATCCTCCGCTGCCTGCAGCTACGGTACCACGTCCCGTTACTTCAGCCAGTCGGAGCCAGTCTGGGCAAGAGGAAGTGCACTCTTTATGTATCTCTCCAGTGGTCACCAGAGAGATACGTAGAGGGCGCACTTCTCTTGCGCAGACTGGCCGTGACTGGGTGAAGTGGTGGAACCCGGTAACGGAGCTGCAGGCAGCGGAGGACGGCGGCGTGGGAGCGAGCCATGTATGTATAAAAAGGTAAGTATCGTTGGTCTCTGGTACACTTTAAATCCTAACACATTAACACCTGCAAATATATTGGTCTCACGCTAGCTGGTAAGAAAATACTTTTAATTGTATACAGTAGATACTTGTACAGGATAAAATATGAAATATGTATAATTGAGGACATCTGTTCTAGACAACAAGGCATCTTCAGGAACTAAGTTGTCCTTGACCTGTACACGGACAACAACATATCATTTAGTTTGGACATTTCTTAGATAAGATAGATTGTCCTGGCCAAAAGTTTTTAGACTGTCAAAAATATTAGTTTTCACAAAGTTTGCTGCTAAACTGCTTTTAGATCTTTGTTTCAGTTGTTTATGTGATGTACTGAAATATTATTATAAGCACTTCATACGTTTCAAAGGCTTTTATCCACCCCCTCCACTCAAGTTTAGCCACTTGTTACAAGCGAAACAACATGTTTTATGGGTTTTTTCAATGAGATAGAAGTCTACTGTACTAGACAAACACACTATTGTGAATATAAATTCGCTAGACAAATACACCAAGTTCATTAGATAAGATCAATATACGTTTAAACATGGCTTAACAGAATAATTCATAAACAAAATGGCTGACAGAAACAAAATGGAGACTGTATAATGCAAATATATGTAACCTTTCAGTGGCCATACATCTAGCAATGATGGGCAGATTCAAGCAAGAGACAAATCTCTTTCTTAATGAATCTGATCAGAGAGAGATCTGTTGGCTGCCCCCATACACTGCAGGCCGATTCCCAATCGATATCAGCATAAAATCTCTCAAGAATCAGCCGAGTCCGCCACCTCCCTAGTGTATAAATCAGCCCCCCGTGTGTGTATTTATATACTACCTGTCATGTCTCGCCCACCGCGTGGTGTTCATCAGTCTTCCATTCCTTCCTCTTCCATTTGCGCCACACACGCCACCGATGTATAGCCGGTGGAGTGTATCTGACGTCACACCGGCAGCATGTGAGGAGCAAATGGAAGAACCAGAAAATGGATGAACACCACGTGGTGGGCGAGACATGACCGGTAATGCATAAATGCTCACACGGGGGGTACATTTATACACAAGGGGTGCAGCAACAGGGGTTTCATCACTATATATTGCTCGCCGCTACTGCTGTGCACCTGAACGACCACCATGGCCCGACATCTTGCAGCATGTCTAATCAATACATGCAATGAAATTGGTTGCATCGTCGATCGGGCATGCTCTTGGCGGACCGGATTTTAATTCGATTTGATAATTATCAAATCGGATGGCTGATCGGCCACCAAATCGAGAGATGTCTGGCCACCTTTAGTTGGCACAAACTGCACACACGGCTTTATGATTGGCTCAAAGGCACCCAGGCCCGATGTGTGTAAGCACAAGAGGTGCACCAGACACCACACTGTGTAGGTACAATGGCTGCACCCAACAAGCCCATGAGGAACATGGTCACCCAAGACAATCAAGGTTCAGTGGTCTGTTATGCAACAAGCTACAAAATGGAGGCTTCTAACCAAATAGCTGTGAATCTTCTCAACCTTATCTTCAAACTGAAAAAACCTCATAAAAACAACCCTGCAGCACTCACCTTGTCATTATATGAGGTGTGCTTCGGGCTCTTTAGTTCTCTGGTTGGGGATGTTAAAGAGCTGAACAGAATTCTGTTACTTTCCAGACTTGACTGCAGCTATGAAAATACAAAACCAGACTTATGCAATAAGACTCCACGGACCATGAAAAGCAGTGCGCACTTATACTGCCAGGGAGCTGTATAGGAGAGGGAAGTGGCCACTAGACATTGGGCTCTGCTCACAATTATTTTCAGCATGCGGAAATGCATTAGCGGTAAACTGGCGACTAAATTCAGACCATCCTAACATTCACAAGATTTTAGATGTTTTCCTGCATGCGTAGAATTGTACGCATGTTTTCCCGCATGCGTAAAGTGCAGTAAAAGTTTGCAAATAATGCGGGAAAATGTCCGCAAAAGGCAGTAATTTCCGCAAAAATTCAAAATGAAAAAGGGGAGCATTATATCTGACTTAACTACCGATTTTATATCTCCTACAAGTACTTGGTGATATATTTCGCTTCCTATGGACTTAAATGGAGTCTGGAGCCTTGAGCTGGACTTGAGTTTGCTGGATTTTTTTCTACAATTTTTTTTAGGCAACTTTTTTTCGCATGGTTTCCGCATGGTTACTACCTGATTACACATTTCCGCAATTTGTACACGCACTGTTCCCGCATGCGGAAAGCATGCAGAACATTTTTAGTGAATTGGGGAAAATGCAGAAATGATCACTGCTGATAATATAGCGGTAAAAAATCCATTACCGCATGTGTGATTGTGAATAGAGCCCATTGAGGTTGGCCCACGACTTCCCAGTGTTCTACTTTGGCCCCCTTTGTATTTGAGTTTGACACCCCTGATCTGATATGAGTATCAGGTTTGCCCATAACAGCATTGTAACACCACATGTGATTACATCTCCCCCTGCGCTGAACACACCTGAGACGCTCTCTCCTCTATCAGCTTCCGCTGGTATTCCTCCTCTCTCAGCTTCCGCTCAATGTCCCGAATCTTATTCTGAGAAAGAAAAGAAACCAGTTCAGCTAAAGACTGCACAGAATGACAGCATTGTTCCCCTTTTTAAAGTGACACTGAAGCAAAAAAACAAACAAACCACATGATATAATGAATTGTATGTGTAGTACAGATAATTAATAGAGCATTAGAAGCAAAGAAAATAGTGTCATTTTTATTTTCAGGTAAATGGCAAATAAAATTACCTCTCTTTACTCTCTAGTCCTCTTCAGCACTATGATAAAAGATGAATTGCCGCATCCGCGCGGCTGCATGATGTATTTAACCCCTGAAATCCCCGGGGCAAATCCTCTGGTACTTCCTGGAGGAGGAAGAGCTTTGTGCAGTAGCTCCGCCTCTGCTCCAGTCAATGTCTGCGGATCTTCGCCTTTCCCCGCCCCTCAGTCTTCTTTCACTGAAAGGGGAGGGGAGAGGCGGAGATCCACAGAGACTGACTGCACTGGAGGCAGAGCTACAGCACAAAGCTCTGCCTCCCCGGGGCAGCAAAATACACGAACTGGAAAATAGTGGAATTTTGCCCCAGGATTTTGGGTGGTTAAATACATCGTTCTGCCACGCGGATGTGGCGATTCATCTTTGATCATAATGCTGAAGAGCACAGCAGAGTAAAAAGAGGTAATTTTATTCGCTTAAGACTCTCTTTAAACTCCCCTGCAGTAAAACTTTATCTGAAGCTGTTTTTTACTATTTCTTTGATGTATACGTGCTTCAGAAAACAGGACTGTCTCTGACCCAAGTTGGATTGGAGAGCTCAGAGAAGCTCTTTTGCATAGATAACAACTGAAGTTTTTTATTTCTTCCTGTACTGGAAAAAATATGAGACTCTTTCCTTTGATACTAATGCTCTAATTCTTAGCTGTACTACACATACGATTCATTGGGCTTGATTCACAAAATGGTGCTAACTGTTAGCACGCTGTGAAAAGTGCTTCGCACGAAATTTCGTGTGATAACAATTTTGCGCGCAAAAATTCGCATTCGTGCGTTAACGTGAATTTTCCATGCGTTAACAGTCACGTTCGCGCAATAAACCGTTAACGTGCGAAAATTTGCGTTAACGTGCAGACACGTTTTTGCGCACAAATACGTTTTTCGCACGGAAAGCCTTGCTAACATCCGTGCTAACAGTTAGCACGGTTTTGTGAATCAAGCCTCTTAAGTTTATTTTCACTTCAGATTCCCTTTAATTTCCTTGTTAGCACCAACGTCACAATACCTCCCCATGGCCTTCTCCCTGCCTGACCTCACCTGAGTGTCTTCTGTTCAGAATCAGAGATGACGACCAGTTTATTCCACAGAAATAATTCTCCTCAAGGTGAATTAATGAAGAAGCATGTGATCAACCTGATCAGGTGACTGATCTGTAAAGGTGGCCACTAACGGTCCAATCTGGAAGATGATTGGTTTATTTCCAATGCGGCCGATCTGATCAGATTAATGGGATTGATCAGAAAAACATTCTGATCCTCGCTGATCTGGTCAGTTCGTACAGTAGGTTTTCATTTGACAGCTTTTGGCGGTAATCGCCGTTTTCCACCCCCACAGGAAGACATGGAGTTGCGGGGGGTGAGCGAACCCTAGAAGCTGCATGTTGCTGCCAGGGTCAGCTGAAACAACGGGAATATCTGGGATTGCAATGCAGCGTTAATGCAGACAATGATTAGAGTACTACAGAACAAGTGCTGCCATTCACTCGAATGGGCAGCACTTACCAACGAGCGGAAAAGACCCACAAACGCCCATGTGAACCAGCCCTTAACGAGAAACCTCAGGTAACTAATCTGGTACAATCATTTTCTGGCAGTTTTAGCTAGAACATTTTTGTTTCTTGTTTTTTGTTTCCATTCAGTTTTTCATTCTGGTGGTGTGAATGGCCCCTTCACTACTTTAGTAGCAACCACAAATACTTGGCATAAAATCAATAGAACAATTGTGCTCATCTTGACTGGAAACCAACAACATGCCTTTACTTGACTAAACCATATGATGCGCTATGTCCGGTTGCCATGGAAAACAGCTCATTGTTTTGGGGGTTTACATTAGGAGCCCACTAGCCACCCCCTTCTCTATCATGAGAGAAGGCCCAGACACACGCCTGGACTAAGGCGGCCAATAACGACCGCCTCAGCCGCTCAAGTCAGTTGTTTGTACAGCGGCCCCCAACCTGCGAGCGATTCACCAAGTGGACAAATTGACCCCAGCCATGGCAGATTAATTTGTCTGCGCAACTCCCTTGCCTACTGCGTGACGACATACACACACCACTCCGTTGTTCCCCTGCCGCTCCCCCCCCCCCCCCCTCCGCATAGCCACAGAATGCGTTTGTCAGCTACACCGCTGACACATGTCAGTACAGGCCAGCCAGCGATGCTGCCCATGGGGATCAGGTCCTGACATAAGTCAAGCGATGTGTATGCACCTTTACGCTCCACAGTCACCACTGACCTCCGACATGACTTGCACTGTAGTTAGCTTCACGTATTCCTGTTCCAGCTTTTCTATCTTCTCTCGCAAGTTCAGCTTTTCATGGGCCTGGTCACTCTCAAGCATCAGCTTCAAATGAAAACACAATCCCACTATGTTAGCAATATGGAGTCATTAACGTATACAGGTAACATTTGTATGGCTTAAGAAACTGTGAAATCAAACAAAATATGGTAAATGATGTGATCAAGGCCGGATTTATACTTTTTCCGCCTGTACACCAAGTATGTTGGGGCTCCTCTTCCATGTGCAGCGGTGCCCCTCCCATTCCATGTGCAGCCCCCTCTTCCATGTTTATCATCCATGTACTGCAGCCCCTTTCTTACATGTACAGCTCCCTTGGGCATCAGCTTCCCTTGTTCATGTGTTGCTCCCTATTTGCAGCCTTCTATTTCATACACAGTAGCTCCTATTTCACATCCAGGTGCACCCTTGGGCTGCAGCCACCCAAGGCCCGGGCCTATGTGGCCTTTCCAGAAATCCAGCCCTGGATGTGGTGACATTTTTTGGTTTCTAACTATTACAGCTCAATCGTCTTGGCCCATTTGAGTTGTAATCTGTTTAGACTCAAGTACAACATTTTCCAAGAAATATGTGTAGCCATGCAACGCCCCTCTCTGACTATTGTTATGTCCCCCAACAACAAGCATTGCCCCACAAGTAAAGCTCTACAACCGCTAGATAAAAGTCAGCGCACACAAACGAGCGACTCCGCTCAAACAACATTACCCTGCAGAAAGTAGCGACAAGTTATTTAAACGATGTTGTCCACACACACCGATATTCCAAACGAGTATGTTGCTTGATTGCTGCACACACAAGCTGAAGTGTCATATCACGCAACATATGCATGCATGCACCAGAACAATGTGATTTGAACGATCATGTACACACCTAGCCGACTGCGTGAGATCTGCCCAATAGTCATCGGGACGGATCTGCCAGTTGTCCAAGACACCCCGTGTCAATCACTCTTTATTTACCAGCGTTTGGTTACATTTTTAATATCGACTGTTGCCCTACATGGCGATATCTGTCATTCTTAAGTTTTAAACAACATTTATCGGACGTGTGCACTTAGCTTAAGCTGGGCAGGGAGTAAGTCACTGGGCATTCCGGAATGTGCATGTGTGCTGCATCACACCATGCTTTAGTCGTGCACACTTAAGGTGCGTACACACGCCATACCGCCGCAAATGACAGGTCCTTCAGACCCTCCCGCTGGGCGGACGTTTAGGTGACAGTAGTTTGTGTGTACGCGCTGAGCGGATCGTTCAGAAACAGCCTCATCAGTATGCCGACAGCGCGTACATACGTGCTACTGTCAGCTGAACGTCCGCCCAGCGGGAGGGTCTGAAGGACCTGTTTGCGGCGGTATGGCGTGTGTAAGCACCTTAACTGCGTGGCCCATTGTCTTGCATTACTGCCCACAGCACCTGATCATGCGGTAACGTGCTACAGACTTTGCATCGGCACTGCTGTGATTTGGATACTTCTGACAGACCGTATGAAGTGTGCAAGTCTCCACAGACTTGCACGGCCTAAAAAAAGTGGGCCATGTTCTCTCACTCCCCCATCCCTGAGGGGCAGTTGCGGCGCTCCCGGCAGTGTTGCCAACTCATCCCTTTAATTACTGACACATCTAAGTTATACAGGCTCTGGGGCTATTTACTCATAATCAGTGCCTTAACTGCATCTTCCTAGCCACAAAACCTGTATAATTCATGTGTCAGTAATTAAAGGGATGAGTTGGCAACACTGGCTCCCGGGCAATGGATGCCTTGTGGGGGTGTATGCGCTGCCCTTCATTTCTTGGGGTACAAGGAGTCTTACGCGCGGCACCCCTGTTGAGATGCAATATATTGCATGGGCCAACTCCTGCAGGAAGAGCAGGTGATTAGTTTAGATCCTGCATATTCTGGTGGGCAAATGCAACATGCAAACACTTTGCCATTTTAATTAGTCAATAGACTTGAGGCAGCCAGTATTTAAGACAGGAGTTGACTGGTTAGAGCACACATCCCTTTCTCTTGTGCAGCCTAAAACAAGTGGCCGAAATGAAAGGCAAATCTTTTTCTGTTGAACTGGTTATCGGTTCTCTGCTTCTCAGATTTTGATCTCTCAGCTACATGGTGTTACACATGGGCTGGAGGAAGCCCTAGGTCTGTATGGAACCCAAGACTTCTTCCATCTTAGGTTCACTTTAAAACCCGGTACACACGCTAGGCTGCAGTGGTCGGAAAATGAGTTACCCCCAACAGTTAGCGATGAGTGAACGACAGCGGCCCACATTCAAATTAAACTGTGGCACAACAAAAGCCCGCCGATCGAATCATTAGCGGAAGCATGAAAATGACCCAGAAGCGCAAAATGCAGTATATGCAAATGCTTTGAATGGATCGGTCATTTGTTATCTCTCGGTACAAACAATGTGCAGCGATTATCATCCGCCAGGACGGATTTGTCTACATGGATGATAATCACTGTCTTTTACAGTCATTGGGGCAATTTTCAAAATGATTATTGGCAGAACCATCATTTGTTTTTAACCAACAGTCTAGCATGTGTACAGAATTTAAAGAGACCCAGAGATGAACTAAAGTAAGGCTCTGATACTTACCCAGGGCTTCCTCCCGCTCCATAAACACGTCTAAGTCCCACGCCGTCCTCCTGCGCTCTGCCGTTCAGCTGCGGTGAGCCCCGGTAACAGGCTAAGTCGATGCCAGTCTGGGTCTACTACGCACGCGCATAACTCCCGCACATGTGCAGTAGACTCGGAATGATGTCACTGAGTCAGTTACCGGGGCTCACCGCAGCTGAACGGCAGACCGCAGGAAGACGGCGTGGGACTTAGAGGTGTTTATGGGGAGGGAGGAAGCCCCGGGTAAGTATCAGAATCTTACTTTAGTTCATCTCAGGGTCACTTTGACTGCTTGGCCTGCAGTCTGTCTGCAAAGAAATGGCCCTTTAGACCCCTGGATTGTTAACCCTTACTGTGGAAAATTATTATTTTAAGAACAGGAATGCAGTGTTTTTCTAAGTAGCTTTAAGACTATACATACCTACATGCTTTTCTTATTAGGCACCTCACAGGTACACTATCCTATATAACTAACCAAAGGTTGTAAATATGCACATATCCAGAAACATCCGTGGGCGATGGCTTAGTGTGGGCAGCGGCTTAGTGTGGGCAGCACAGTTGTAGGTGGTGGCTTAGTGTGGGCAGCACAGTTGTAGGTGGCGGCTTAGTGTTGGCAGCATAGTTGTAGGTGGCGGCTTAGTGTGGGCAGCACAGTTGTGGGAGGCGGCTTAGTGTGGGCAGAGTAGTTGTAGGCGGTGGCTTAGTGCAGCAGTTGTGGTGTGTGCGCATAACTGCATAACTGCAACAGGCTTTAGGGCCTGTTTCCGCTACACGCAGATTGGATGCAGAAAAAAAAATGACTCCAATGAATGCTTATGGGAAAATCTGCATCAGAAAAATCCGCATTTAGTGGAAACAGGCCCATAGACATTCATTGGAGTCAGTTTTTCTGCATCCAATCTGCATCCAATCTGCGTGTAGTGGAAACAGGCCCTAAAGGACATACGAGGTAAAAATACACTGATAAAAACAATTGCATCAATCCTCCCTTCCCCTAAAAATGACTTTGTAGATATCCCACAATTTTATTTTATATTTTAATCTAGTTTAAGATTTTCCTGTTTCATCATTTCTGCTCAATGACACCTTCACTGAAGCATGCTAGAACTCAAATCTATGCATTATTAACCTTTTTTATCTCTTTTCTTCTCTCAAAGCCATTTACTGACAGGAAAGTGTTTTATGGCTGTAATTACTTATCAGTGAGGGTTATGCTATAGCCTGACCCAGTCCGACCCAGTCAGAAACTGTCACTTGCATACCTGATATTTAACTCTTTCAGGTAGAGAAATAAAAAAAGGAACACAGCATAGTTATTTGTGGGCTAGGCACTGTACATGTCTGTCTCATCATGGCACACGTCACCTCGGTTGTCCTTTAAGACAAGACACAGAACATTAATATCGTGATTTTCTCCTGGCGGACTCAAGTATGCATGGAAGCACCCATGGGTGGCGGGTTGGTATGGGTGGCGACAATGCTGCCTAGGATTTTTTTTTGAGAATCAGGTGTTTCCTGGTAATACATGGACCACTGCAGTAAACTTAGAGAGAGTCAGAAATGTTACCCCCCATATTCAAGCAGACTTCTTGGTAAGCCCTGAACAAACCAATATCAAAATTGGACGTGCATACCTAACCTCAAATGAATCTTGTAGATAGGGGGACACAGAGGCCAATTAAAAAAAAATGTGATGTAGTGTCGATCCTGTGGCCCTAAAAACCATTTTGTGTCACCAGCCCAGGACATGTATGTATATCAGATGATCTGATTCAGTCTGAATTTCCTGGATACATGCCGGCTGTGTGACCCAAAAACAGCAGATGTCAAATGTTCAGTATAGCAGTCTGGGAACACACTTTTTATACTTCTGTTTTTTTTTTTCTCAAACCATTTTCCCTTTAAATAATACATAAGGGCTCATTCACACTGGTCAAAATACATGAAAATGCTTGAATAAAAACTCATGAATGGGTTTGTGAGTTTCCATGCATTTGTGCACATTTCCATGAGTTTTAACTCCCGGCGAGTTGAAATGCACTGCATAGCAACTCAATGCTGCAGTGGGAATGGTAAAATGAAAGTCTATGGACTTTAATGTTCCCTTGTACAATGCACACTATGTGCAGTGAATGAGCCCTTAAAGGAATCATTAGGCAACTATATAGGATTCGATTTAGTTACCTGGGGATTTCTCCCGTCCCTTGCAGCTGTCTGTCCCAAAGCTGACAGCTTTATTCGCAGCCGCTCGCCCAGGGTCCCCACACGGTGCAGAGGACGACCTCAAGGTCATCCTTACTGCGCCGCTGTCAATCAAGCCCACGTTGTCCGCGGTGTACTGCGCTGACACAGAACTAGTGCACCTGCACAGTATGCCACGCACAACGTGGGCTTGATTCACACAGGCGCAGCAAGGATGACCTTGAGGTCGTCCTCTGCACCGTGCGTGGAACCCGGGCCGGCAGCTGCAAACGGAGCTGTCAGCGTGGGACAAACAGCTGCGAGGGGCTGGAGAAAGCCCCAGGTAAGTAAATTGGATTTCCTATAGATTTGTCTGAGGATTCCTTTAAGTAATTGAAAAAAAGCCAGTTTAACTTACCTGGGGCTTCTACCGGCCCCCGTAGCCCCATCACTGAGCGATCCTCCGGACCCCAGCGAGTCGATGGGCACTGCATCCTCCATCATGCTCCCGCCGCCACGAGCGTCCTGCGCATGTGCAGTAGAGATTCTCGTTGGTGTCCGCTTAATGATCGTTCAGTGACGGCAGACACAGGGCGGCTGCAGGGGCCAGTAGAAGCTCCAGGTAAGTTAAACTGGCTTTTTTTTTTTTTTCAATTACTTTATGCTGGGAATACACAATGCCTTTTTTCGGCAGATTTACTGGCAGATTAATTTTCCAGTCAATTTCTATTCACTTCTATGAGAAAAATCGATCAGAAAAACGATCAAAATCAGATCGGACTGTCAGAAATGATCTATCGAGCCATCTGTCTGCCCAAAAAAAACTCATTGTGTATTCCCAGCATTCAGTTTCCTTTAAGAGGTTCCAAAACTCTAGCATAAAAATAAAAAGGGTTGCTATTCATTTAAAGGTGATTGCACAGAATCACTAAAGAACTATAAATAATGCAATTCAGGATGATAACTTAAATGCTAAACACTGACTCCTATGTGTATAAAAATGCACAATAGACTAATATGCAATACAATAGTCCCCCAGCACCGAGCACAATTGGTATTCTATAGCAACACAGACCAGCGAAATGTTAAGACACACACACGCACACACACACACACACACACACACACACACACACACACACACACACACACACACACACACACACACACACACACACACACAGCGAGGTGGTCTCTGCTGACAATCTAGCACATGTACAGTTTAAAGTGGTCTGAAACATAACAATCAATAAAATGTGTTTTTCTACTTTTTATTACTCATACAGCTATCATATTTGCTTTTGTGCACAAGTAATATTGTCTGTTTACAAATTACAAGCTTCCAACGTGTAGTTTTTCTTGCCCTGAAAGCTGCCATTGCATTTTATTCTAACTGCTTTTTATGATACTGTATATTAAAATATTCTAATGAGTTGTTCCTGAGCTGTGTGTGCCTGAAGCAGAGACAGCTTCTCAGAAAGTGTTTTAAGCTCCATCTACACGATACGATTCTTTGTGTGATTCAATTACGATCCGATTAAATCCGATATGTCCGATCGGGATTTGATTCAATTCGATTTGCCATGGTTTTGCAATGGCAAATCAAATCGAATCCCGATCAGACATGTCGGATTTAATAGGATCGTAAATAGAATCGTAATTGAATCACACAAAGAATCGTATCGTGTAGATGGGGTTTTATAGTTGGAATTTGTTATCAGTGAGGGTCACACTGTGGTCCCTTCATGTCTGATGGCTGGGGCACACCGAGCGGCTTTTTGAGCGGCTGCAGATACGCTTGGTCAATGTATCTTAATGGGGGTGGTTCACACCAGAGCGGGAGGCGTTTTGCTGAAACGCATACTCCCGGGGTGAGGCATTTTTTGGATTGCGGAGGCGTTTCTGCCTCCAATGTAAAAGTATAGGAAAACTGCAAACCGCTCTGAAAAATGGAAGTTCAGAGCGGTTTTGCAGTCGTTTTTGTTACAGAAGCTGTTCAGTAACAGCTTTACTGTAACAATATATGAAATCTACTACACCAAAAACGCTTCCAAAAACCGCAAAATGCTAGCTGAAACGCTACAGAAAAATAAGAAAAAGCGTTTCAAAATCTGCTAGCATTTTGCGGATCTGCTAGCGGGTTTTGGGGTTTTTTGTGCACCAGGACTCAGTCAGGACTGAGTCAGCCACTTACATACCTGGTATTTAACTATTTCAGACAGAGAAAGAAAAAAAGGAACACAGTCTAGTTATTAGTGTGCTTGGCACTGTACATACGCATGTCTGTCTCATCATGTCACTTAGGGCAGGGGTCCCCAACCTTTTCCGGCCCGGGGACCACTTTCTGACCAAATTTTTCTTAGGGGACCGCGGCATAGCTGGCATAGTTGCCCCAGTATGGCTAGTATAGTCACCCCAGTATGGCTAGTATAGTGTCCCAGTATAGCTAGTATAGTGGCCAGTATAGCTAGCATAGTCCCAGTATGGGTAGATAGTGCCCCAGTATAGCTAGCATAGTGCCCAGTATGGCTAGTATAGTGCCAAATATAGCTTGTAAAGGGCCAAGTATAGCTTGTAAAGGGCCAAGTATAGCTAGTATAGTGCCCCAGTATAGCTAGTATAGCCCCAGTATGGCTAGTATAGTGCCCCAGTATGGCTAGTATAGTGCCCCAGTATGGCTAGTATAGTGCCCCTGTATAGCTAGAATAGTGCCCAGTATTGCTAGTATAGCCCCAGTATAGTGCCCCAGTATAGCTAGTATAGTGCCCAGTATGGCTAGTATAGTGCCCAGTATGGCTAGTATAGTGCCCAGTATGGCTAGTATAGTGCCCAGTATGGCTAGTATAGTGCCCAGTATGGCTAGTATAGTGTCCAGTATGGCTAGTATAGTGTCCAGTATGGCTAGTATAGTGCCCAGTATGGCTAGTATAGTGCCCCAGTATGGCTAGTATAGTGCCCAGTATAGCTAGTATAGCCCCAGTATAGCTAGTATAGTGTCCCAGTATAGCTAACATAGCCCTAGTATAGCTAGTATAGTGCCCAGTATGGCTAGTATAGTGCCCAGTAGGGCTAATATAGTGCCCCAGTATAGCTAGTATAGTGCCCCAGTATAGCTAGTATAGTGCCCCAGTATAGCTAGTATAGTGCCCCAGTATAGCTAGTATAGTGCCCCAGTATAACCCCAGTATAGCTAGTACAGTGCCCCAGTATAGCTAGTACAGTACCCAGTATAGCCCCAGTATAGATAGTATAGTACCCAGTATAGCTAGTACAGTGCCCAGTATAGTTAGTACAGTGCCCCAGTATAGCGCCCCCCCCCCCCACCCCCACCCCGCTGCTGTTACCTTAGTCGGCGGCCGCTTATTCCCCTCTCATGTCCGGCGTGTACCATGTAGTGATTCACAGCAGCGCGCCCCGCGGCTGCTGTGAGGAGGAGGCAGGAAGCAGAAGGGAGAGTGGCTTCGTGTATCGCCGTTACTATGGGAACCGCTCTCTCTCCTGTTCCTGCCTCCTCCTCACAGCAGCCGCAGGGCGCGCTGCTGTGAATCACTACATGGTACACGCCAGACATGAGAGGGGAGAAAAAAAAAAGAAAAAAAAATATATAATTAATGGTCTGTGTACCGTAGTACTGATAATTAATAGGACATTAGTAGCAAAGAAAATAGTCTCATTTTTATTTTCAGTTAGAACATTGCATCGTTCTCTGATATTTGCAATTTACACACTACACTCAGCATTCTAAATGATTTCACAGAGCAGGCTAATGACTCATTGAACTTTCCTCTGCAGAAAAAACAAAATACAGTGACAGATACTGGAGATAATAAGCTTCAGAAGACAGAGCTCTCTGCCACTTTGAAAGTGGTGGAGCTCAGAGAAGCTCTTTTGCATAGATAACAACTGGACTTTAACTCTTCCTGTACTGGAAACAATATTAGACTCATTTCTCTGCTGCTAATGTTTTATTCCATATGCTGGACATACACGTCTCGTTTCTGAGCCATTAAGATGCCTCGATAAATAATTTTTGACATGTCCGATCTCCGGTCCGATCGTTTCGCCGCTCGATTTCGGACAGCAGTGAATGGAAAAAGATAAGAAAAACATGCGGAAGATAAGAGAATTGACTGCGGAATCGAGCAGCGAAATGATTGAATGGGAGAATCGAGCGGCAAAAACGAGTCGTGTATGCCCAGCATTAGCTGTACTACACATACAGATTATTATATCATAAGCTTATTTTCACTTCAGCTTCCCTTTATGATACTATGCAGCAGCATACAGTATGTAGGTCTACCAAAGAAGATGCAAACAAAAATGAGGGGAAAAACATATAAGAGAGCACCTTTACGCTTGCTTGTATCACATTATTCATGCACATTTTTTCACTACTTGTGGCATCAGATACACACACACAGCTCTATTGTACTCAATACTTAGCATTTCTATGCAGTCAAAGCGCATCACTGCAGATTGAGATGGAGGGCTATTGTATTCCTTGTTATTGACCTTTACATAAAGAAAACTCCTTGTTTAGCTCCTAGGGGGCGCATTCTGAATACAATTGTTTAAAGCAGACCTGAACTCAGAACTTCCCGTCTGCTCTAAAAGATACGCAACAGCATGATAACCTTTAAAGAAAAACATTTATTTGTTACACCTGATACACATCTTGCAATAAATCTGCTGTGTTTATACTTTCTGCTTTCATGGAAACAGGCATAGGGTTAACTTCCTGTGCTTTCAAATTAGCCTATCTGCTGTGGCAGCCAGCTGACACAGCTGAGGGATCAGATTATAACTTGTGATTAATCACAGGATGAAAAAACAAAAACTCTAAATATATACAGGGTGGATTGTTTTAACAGTAATAGGGCTAGTTCAGAAGCCACTTACCGACACCCACACAAATATATCTCTGTGTGTGTGTGTGTGTGTGTGTGTGTGTGTGTGTGTGTGTGTGTGTGTGTGTGTGTGTGTGTGTGTGTGTGTGTGTGTGTGTGTGTGTGTGTGTGTGTGTGTGTGTGTGTGTGTGTGTGTACGTGTGTGTGTGTACGTGTGTGTACGTGTGTGTACGTGTGCGTACGTGTGTGTACGTGTGCGTGCGTGTGTGTACGTGTGCGTGCGTGTGTGTGTGTGTACGTGTGTGTGTGTGTGTGTGTGTGTACGTGTGTGCGCGTGTGTGTGTGTACGTGTGTGTACGTGTGCGTACGTGTGTGTACGTGTGCGTGCGTGTGTGTACGTGTGCGTGCGTGTGTGTGTGTGTACGTGTGTGTGTGTGTGTGCGTGTGTGTACGTGTGTGCGCGTGTGTGTGTGTACGTGTGTGTACGTGTGCGTACGTGTGTGTACGTGTGCGTGCGTGTGTGTACGTGTGCGTGCGTGTGTGTGTGTGTACGTGTGTGTGTGTGTGTGCGTGTACGTGTGTGCGCGTGTGTGTGTGTACGTGTGTGTGTGTGTGTGTGTACGTGTGTGTACGTGTGCGTGTGTACGTGTGTGTGTACGTGTGTGTGTACCTGTGTGTGTGTGCGTGTGTGCGTACGTGTGCGTGTGTGTGTACGTGTGTACGTGTGTGTGTGTGTGTACGTGTGTGCGTGTGTACGTGTGTGTGTACGTGTGTGCGTGTGTACGTGTGTGTGTGTGTGTGTACGTGTGTGTGTACGTGTGTACGTGTACGTGTGTGTGTGTGTACGTGTGTGTGTGTGTGTGTACGTGTGTGTGTGTGTACGTGTGTGTGTGTGTACGTGTGTGTGTGTACGTGTGTGTGTGTGTACGTGTGTGTGTGTACGTGTGTGTGTGTACGTGTGTGTGTGTACGTGTGTGTGTGTGTACGTGTGCGTGTGCCCTTTTTTACTGGATCAATTTTTTATTCTGTCTTTGTCTTGTCTTCTTTAAAAGGGTTCTGTGGATACCTTATAAAAACAAAAACTGACAAATACCTGGGGCTTCTATCGACCCCCTGAAGCTGTCATGTCCTACTCCGTCCTCCTACGATCCTCCGTTCCCCAGCGCTGGTCACGGTCCAATTATTTATCTAACTAGACGAATGCAACTGTGCCTGCGTGGCCGCGCTTGTCCTCGCTCCCGTCTTCGGGAGTTTACGGCACAGGCACAGTATGAAGTTTTCTCGTACTGTGCCTGTGCAGTAAGCTACCCAAGACTCTTTCATTTCAGAACATGCGCAGCCGTGCAGTTGCATTCGTCTAGTTAGACGAATAATTGGGCCGTGCCCAGCGGCGGGGAACAGAGGATCGTAAGAGGACGGTGCGGGGCAGGACAGCTGCAGGGGGCCAATAGAAGCCCCAGGTAAGTGTCAGTTTTTGTTTTTATAAGTATCCACAGAACCCCTTTAACTGCATCACAAGCAGTCACTTGGCAGAGAAAGGATCCCTGTGGCACAGATAGTCTCCTTAGACTTGTGGATGTGTGAACTAAAGGTGCCCATACATGGTACAATTTTTTCGATTAGATAATTTTGTTTGATTACTCCGTTGGAAAAATCTTTATATTCGATCTAACATGTCCGATCAGATTTTTATTGAAAAAAAACGGGATAATCGATTCTTTTTTTCTTGATGGAAAAAAAAGATTATTTTAAACTTTCATTCGATTCGATCGTTTTGGTTGAATAAACGGGAAAATGTAACCTTTTATTGTACCGTGTATGGCCACCATAAGAAAGACTGGGCCTGATGCAGTGGAAGACCGGAAATGTTGCCGCACAATTTTACCGGTCTTAAGGCCAGGGGAGCACCGCCCACTACCAGTTTAACGTGCATTACACCGCATGTTACCATGGCAATGTGAGCGTTCTTCCAGTAATTCCCGTGGCACCAATAGAGTAACGGGCAGTGCTCCCCTGGTGTTAGGACTGGTCAAATTAAACAGGTATTCGGCGCTGCTATAGCACTGATGTGATAGGGCGTAACCCACGCTAGGGTAATTCGGAGGTTCTGGTGATTGCCGGACCCCATATTACTTCTCCCTCCACTGCTACGACTCGGAGGGGGAATAGTATTTTATGTCACCGGGCAGCCATTAGAGCCGTCATTCAGTTCACCCTGCGCCCAACTCACTGGCGGCGTACTGATAATTACGCCGGTAAAATTGCCGTGTGCTGCCTTGTGCACAGCAGAATTATGGGCCTTTCATGCATCAGGCCTCTTGCGTTATAAATAACGGTAACTATGCATACTGGAAGGAATATTATCACTATGGAGAGCTGGTACTACAGTAAGGTCAGGACACCTATTTACACTTCTCACCTGTTTCTCCAGCACAGAGTTCCTCTCACTTTCGGCATTCTGCACCATCTTCCTCATGTAATCCAGCTGTTTCTCTAAGACGCTGCAGCGAGAATGTGCCGCCGACAGCTGACTGCTGAGCTCTGGTGACAAGCAAAAGGCAAGGCTAAGAAAAGCAGCATAAAAAGTGATAACATGAAAAGTACTCAACGTCACTCTCAACTCAGTTATTGCAATTATGACTTCAGTACTTTCCCTTGTGTATAATCAGCTTCAATGTTCTGTGTTGTGGCATAGGTTTGAGCACAGCTTTCTACTGGATTCACACTGTTCTGCTTCCCCCAAAATAAGCCTGACCCAGAATATAAGCCCTAGCCTGATTTTTCAGGATTTTTGAGGATGCTGGAAACATAAGCCCTACTCCAAAGATGAGCCCTGGTTACAGTTCATAAAAAAAGTCAATGGAAATAGTGTCACTGTCCAGGCAGCTGCTGTATGTGTGTAAAATTAATTGGCAATAGAATGCAGCAGGACAGACAGATCTTTCACAAAGGAAAGCAGAGACCCCTAAAAGAGTCACACTTAAAAGACCCAACAAGACCCAAAACGATGCAGGTTGGCAATAGAGGTAGGGCAAACTGTTCTGTAGCAAACAGTCCCTGGGGAATGACCTCTGGGTCACTTCAGTGTTTGCCAGCTTCCGCATTACTGCGCATACGCTTTTCCAGCGGTTGCGTGTCCTAGATCGTACGTGCAGCTGGGAGCGCTCTGCGATGTCAGCACACTGCCTTCCCACCCAGAGGAGCACACCGGTGACAGAGTTTCAGGGTGAAACATTGTCAGTTTGAGACAAGGTGCCGCAACAACCCATGGGACCCCACAGCAAAATTAGCATAGGGCCGCCTCCTCTTCGGATCCAAACACCCCCCCCCCCCCCAACACACCCCTTTTCCCGGTGGCTGGTCAAAGACACCCACCTACACACCATCTCCCCACACAGAGTAGCGCAGAGTAGATGTGTAATATTTCCCTGCTCCTGCACTGTGTCATGTATCTTCTGTTCTTCATGGCAGTTGCACGCTCTGTGCCTCCAAACTCCCTTCTCTCAAACACATGACATGCCTCAGGAGCCAGAGGTCTGCAGCGCAGACTGTGCGGCTGTCAAAAAGATTACAGGAGACCCGAAGCAGCACTAGAACCAGTAAATATTAAAGTGTATCTGAGATGGGGCCAAAGAAAAAAATGGATTAATACCTAGGGTTTCCTCCAGCCCCTTCCGGCCTGATCGCTCCCTCGTCGTCCTCAGTCGCTGCCTGGATCATCGGCAACTGGCCCGGTAAGTCAGCCACTGCTGGTTTGTGCATGCGCAGCCGCGGCATGCCTCGGAGGATTCAGGCAGTGACCGAGGACGACGAGGGAGCGATCAGGCCAGAGGGGCTGGAGGAAACCCCAGGTATGTACAAGTTTCTTTGGCCCATCTCAGGTTTACTTTGAACTGCTCCATTGTGATACTTTGTTCAATAAATGCTAAATCTTAAACAATTTGCCCCATGACTTAAGGTGCGTACACACATGCGACTATAGTCGTTTGAAACGATCGTTCACCGATCATTTCAAACGACGATTGTTTAAAAAAAAAGCAGCCAACAACCATTAAGTCTAACGACGGACGAGCTAGATCGTTAAAAACGAACAGTCTATCTTGGCGGATTTTTTCCAACGACGATCGTTTGTAAAAGTAGTACATCGTTGGAAACGGTCGTTCGTACTAGGCTTGACATGCACATTTCGCTATTTCTCCATGGAACTTTTCATTTTTATGTGCAAGCGCAATAGTTGCTTTACGTGATGTAACGTTCGTTCTAACGATCAGATCGTTACACACCTTTAAAAGCTAACTTTACTGAGGCCGTTCTTTCGTCATTCACAACGAACGATGGTTGTCGTATGTGTGTACATAGCTTTAGACTATGTTTCGGATTTTGGCCCCTTACATGATTGAATTTGACACCCCTGATGTAGTCCATAGATGAAATGTGAGTAAAATATAAGTTTATGTCAGCAGTCAGGAATCACTGCTGTACATCATATAAGTGTCTGCCCAGAAATTGGCACTCTACCCTTATTCCTCCTGGACACATCATCCAGCAGGCTCTCCTTGGACCTCCTCTGCTCGTGCAGCTGTAGCCTACAGTCAGAAGACTCCTTTGTTAGTTGTTTCATGTTCTCTTCCGCCTTCAATCGATCCAATTCAAGTTGGTGGAGCTTCTCCTGAAGGTTCTTTAAGGCCGAGATTATAGCTAAAATAAAAAGACAAAACTTTTTTTTAGTGAAGATATATTTTACTAAAAGCCTCTTGGAAGAAATTGAGCCAAAGTCATTAGGCCTAGTACATGCCATCCAACATTTAATTCAAATAGATCTACAATCTAATCAATACAATTGGACTGTCCAGTTATCAGAAGCAAACTTTTCTGCCAACTTATTGGAAACTAAAGAGAACCCGTAACCAAGAATTGAACGTCTTCCCAATCAGTAGCTGATGCTCCCTTTCACATGAGAAATCTTTATCTTTTCACCAAAGGATCATCAGGGGGCTCTGTATGGCTGATATTTTGGTGAGACCCCTCCCACAGTGTGATGTCAGGACCATGGTTCTGACATCACTCTGTGGGAGCCTTGCTGCATTGTGGGAAATAACAGCTTTTTACAGCTGTTCACAACTGCCAAAGAAGCAAGCAGCATCTCCTTCCGCTGACATCACCTGTCAGCAGTAAAAATGTCACCATGTGATAAATGTCAGAATGTAAATCAGGGAGAGGAAAGATTTTACAATGGGAAAACACTGACAAAATCATTTATACATAATTATTGTAAAAATAAAGCACTTTTTTTATCACATTAATTTCAATGGAGTTCCTCTTTAAAGTGAGATTATAAACAAAATCACATTTTTGCTTTAAAACATTAAACATGGTTAAAAAAAAAAAAAAAAGGGAATACTAAACACTGTAAAAGGTGGCCATACATCAAGTGATTTTGGTGGCCGATTAACTAAGAGACAGATCTCTCTGTGATAGGCGTGAGATCTGTTAGTCGCCATAAACCGCAGGCTGATTACTAATCGATGTCAGTATGAAATTTTTTGGAATCGACCTAGTGACGGCGCCTCGCTGCCCCCAAAATGTATCCCCCCGGTGCCCGTGCATTAATAATTTACTTGTACACCGCTGTCTCCGCACTCCTGTCACCCATTCGTGCCCCACGTGGTTGCCGGCGTATTGCACGTGGGGCGTGTGATGCAAGTTCTCCTAAACATTGCTTCTCCGCGAGTTCTCCTAAGCATTGACATTGCTACATTTTTGTTAAAGGGGTTAAAAAACTAAAACCAACACTTACCTGGGGCTTCTATCTGCCCTCTGCAGCTGTCCTGTCCCGCACCGTCCTCCTGCGATCCTCAGTTCCCCACCGACGAATAGTGCTTGCTCCAGCGCACGTCATCGAGAGCTTACTGCGCAGCTGCAGTACAAAGTTTTCTTGTACTGCACCTGCGCAGTAAGCTCCAGATGACACTTGCGGGAGCAAGCACTATTCTTCTAGTTAGACAGATAATCCCACGGCGGCGGGGAACCGAGGATCGTAGGAGGACGGCATGAGACATTACAGCTGCAGGGGGCAGATAGAAGTCCCAGGTAAGTGTTGGTTTTTGTTTTTTAACCCCTCCACAAAACCCCTTAAAACTTGTGTTTTTACCATATCTATTGTTTGATCTAATAAAAACAACTCATGGCGATTGGTGATCTTTAGTCAGCCAAAGTATCATGTCTAAGAGTGACTTAAAGTGGACCTGAAGCGTAAATTCCAAAGTGAAAAATAGTCAGAGTGACACTTACTATGCCTGTTCACCCTTTTCTACCCATTGCAACAACTGGTGATTGTCTATTAAGCAGAAGGGAAGCTCTGCGGAAGCTCCGGTATGCACCATTGCGTGTCTGTCACTGCGAATACTGTAGTGAGCATTATACTCTCTTCTCCCTCTCTTGGCTCTGCAGCACACAACATACCCGGGTGGATCTAAGAGCTACTCCCCCCCCCCCCCCCCCCCCCCCGTTCCTTCTGTGACACAATCTATTACAAGCCTCTGCCATGGCAGTTTTCAGGAGGGGGTGTGGCTGAAAAACCAAACCTGGGTTTTCTGGCACAAAAGGTCAATTGTAAAACATGTATTCATGCTATTCTTATTATAACTTCCGGGGACTGTGCTGACAGCATGGAATTTATTTTTACACTTTAGCTCGGCTTTACAGCAAACCTGAAGCGAAAATAAACTTATGAGATAATACATTGTATGTGTAGCTAAGAAATAGAACATTAGTAGCAAAGAAAAGAGTCTCATTGTTTTCCAGTACAGGAAGAGTTAACAAAAACTTCAGTTATCTGTGCAAAAGAGCTTCTCTGAGTTATTCGACCCACTGGGTCCAATACAGTCCTGTTTTCTGAAGCACTTAAACAGCCAAGAAGTAGTGAGAGACAGCTTGGGATAAGGTTTTACTGCAGGAAAGTTAAAAGGGTCATTATTTCTGCTTTGTTTGATAGCTTAAAATACAGAGTGTGGTTTTTAAATTGCAACAATGACAGAATGATGCAATGTTATTTAAAAAAGCTATACTGTATAACTGACAATAAAAATATGACTTTTCTATGCTACTAATGTTCTATTCATTATTCATACTACCGATACAATTCATTACATCATAAGATTTGTTTTGCTTCAGGTTTGCTGTACCTGGCTGTCAGCTCTCATTTGATTGGTCCTTCTGTGTTTATGACTGAAATAGGGACAGTATAAGCTGCAGGGAAGGGACTGCCTTGCGATGCTCAGCGCTCTCTTGAATTATTATTTAGTATTTATATAGCACCGACATCTTTCGCAGCGCTGTACAGTATGTATTGTCTTGTCACTAACTGTCCCTCAAAGAAGCTCACAATCTAATCCCTACCATAGTTGTATGTCTATGTATGTATCATGTAGTGTATGATATATTGTAGTCTAGGGCCAATTTAGGGGGAAGCCAAGTAGCCACCCTGGCGTTCTATTTCCCCAGGATTTCTGTGCAAAAAGTGGTTCAATTAATTTCCAACCAATTTTTTTTTGCAATCAATTATTTTTTTTTAATATTGAATTCAATACAGGTTATTGTATTGAATTCAATAAAAAAAAAAAAAGTGTTTGCTGCGAGATGTTGATGATGCTGTGTGACCCTGGTGCCATCAACACCGATCGACGGGGGACATGTGATCGCCGAGAGAGATGCAAAATCCGCCAAGGGACATGGAAGAAGGCACTGGGGAAGCTATCAGAGGTATGCGATGAGGGATCAGCACGCCAATGGTGAGTATAAGACCCAGATGTATTAGCCAGATGTGCAGCCAAGTATAGTTAGCCAGATGTGCAGCCAGTTATAGTTAGCCAGAAGTATTAGCCAGGAATAGGGAGCCAGATGTTTTGCTAGGTATATAGGGAGCCAGATGTGATGCCAGGTCTAGGGAGTTGGGGGGGGGGGGTAGGTGTCCCCTTCTATGCAGGCTGTAGGTGGCCTCTCCCTCCTCTTCCCCATACCCCCCCCCCACGTCCCCCCCAGTCAGAAGCCCTGATCTACTCACCTGAGGGCTTTCTCCTGCGGTGGTAGCGGCGCACTTCCTCCTCCATCGCGAAGCCTCGTGTTCTCTGTAATTACAGTTACGAGGCTTGGTGATGTCACCAAGCCGCATACTGTAATTACACAGACCAGGACCCCGGCGATGGAAGAGGAAGGTGTCCATCGCAGCCGGCGCACGAGAAAGCCCTCAGGTGAGTAGAGCAGGGCTTCTGAATGGGGGGGGGGGGGGGGGGGGGGGGAGTGGCAC
>NW_027152730.1:7500-25000 GCF_040937935.1 Hyperolius riggenbachi
AGTTGAACACACTAATACAATAATGAAAATAACAAAGAAGCGCCAGTATGTGTTTATATTGGCAATGAACCAATACATATCACAAAACCAACAAAAATAACAAATCTAGCGAAGTGTGAACTCCCCGGTTTCCTCCCGGGTCCATCCACACACGGAACGGACTACGGTCTGAGAGCTATCAAAAAGTATTTGCAATAAACGTATAAGAAAGCATGAAAAAGGACAAAGCAGCCATCTGCATTCACTTAGCCTGCATCTCATAAGTTCATGCATCCCCATGCAAACAGCATAGCACTTGAATTCAGAATAGCAGACCACACCACACCACAATGGAATGCGAATGAAATGCAAATGGACAATTCATTCATTGTGAATGTCAGAAAATCTCTGCAAACAGCAGCCAGCATAGTCTGGCTGCAGTAGTGGCTGAAGACAAAACAGACCTCACAGAGGAGATCATTGCTATATATAGATATATATTTTGTGTGTGTGTGTATCTTGATAGCCCACTCAAGCCCCACTCCACCCAGGTTGCATTTATTATATATTTGCATAAAATGTACATAGATCTGCATGAACTAGGAAATATTTGCAGCTCATTCATTCATCCCTACTGGCTAGCTGCAATAATTGCTGGGGGGGGGGGGATGCGGAGGAAGGGAATCAGAGGGGGACACACAAATACTGGTTGCACTAACTACCAATGAAAGGAGGAGGGCTAAGGGTTGCGGTTATTAAAGTAGGGTGGGGCAAATGGAGGCTGATACTGGTGTGCCGCATTGATTATCAGAAGGGGGCAGGGCACAGATACTTGCCACACTAAGTACCAAAAAAGTGCTAGGGAGCAGTACTGGCTGCACTGATTACGGAAGGGGGGGGGGCAGACACTGGCTGTGCTGCTTAAGAGGAGGTGGGGAGTGGATTGGTTAATGGCATCCAGTGGCCCACCCTTCCCTATATAGCTCCCTGATGTCTAGTGGCAAAACCAGGATGGTTGAAATTCATGGGGGGGGGGGGGGGGGGGCTGGAGAGAATCAGAGGGACATAGGCACAGGATGCATAGTGGTTCCACTAATTTCCAATGAGAAAAAGGGGAATAATGATTACAGTTTTTACAAAGTGCAAGGATGGGAGGTGATGGTGGGTAATAGATACTGGCTGGCCACACTGATTACCAAGGGCGGAGTGGGGAGCCCAGATATAGGCTGCACTGATATTACTATGGAGGGGGGGGGGGGGATGAAGACCAGCTGCCACTGATTACTAAGGGAATGGAAGGAGGCAGATACATAATCAATAACATGCAGATTTTTCAGAATTAATGCAAATTAATGTAATTGTGTATGCAAATATATGCAGCTTGAAAATTGACCAATCAGTTTAAACATGGGTTTAACCACTTCGTCCTCTGTCCCCCAGTGTCCCTGTATGTTCCTGTGTTGTATCCACTGTCCTCTGCCCCCTCTGTCAACTACGGTGATTGCTGTCACACATCCCCATGTCCGCCCCAGACTCCTCTGCAGCGTTCTACATATGTAAAAGGTTATAGATTACTGCAAAGTATATGTACAGCTATAGAAGTAGCCGCACAGCCGCAAAAAGCATCTATGAATCAGACAGGGAACTGCCCCAGATTGCCAATCATAGCCCTCCCTGCTCCCTTCTTAATAGGAGCCGATGGTTTTGAGGGCAGGACCACTGCTCTCTTGGGGTCAATTGCTGCACTAATTGGTCCCAATGAATGTGTACATATACTTTCGTAGTAATCTGCAATATTCTTCATATGTATGTAAAAGGGGCAGAACACACCAGAGGGGGCAGGGGACTGCAGACACCAGAGGCAATGGAACACTGGGACAGCGGGGCAGAGGACAGTGCCATTCCGAAAATGTAAAAATGTATTATTCAGACTATAAGATGCACTGACCTTCTCCCCCCCCCCCCCCCCCCTCTTTTGGGGGAGAAAAAGTATGTTTTATGGTATGAAAAATTACGGTAAATAGTTAGACACATCAGTATAAGTCAATGTATCTTCTCTGATAGGAGATTTGGTAGCAACTTTGGGAAAGTGGGAAGCTAAAACATTTTGATTCCTTTCTGTAAGAGCCACATGGAGAGGAATACATATGCGACATTACAAAGAGCACCCGGGAGCCGGACAGGATAGCTACATTACAGAGAAGTGAGCGTGCGTCGTTGCTGTGGTAAGGAGACTCCCCTCGGGCTTCAGTAGCTGTGTTTTATTTTTACAGCAGATACACAAATATGGATGCAGGCTCTCTTCTCTTGTAAGTTACAGATTGCCCATCACGCTCATGGTGAACCAGAACTCCTAGGAGTGTGTAAGGGGCTGAAAGATATCAAAAAGCCTCCTTACTAAAATGCTATGCAAATCAGAAGTTTGCCTTCTTAAAACAGAAGCTATTTGTGAGGAATATAAGATAAAACTCATGCGCCTATGCATAAAAATATTGCACTATTTATTAAATCACAATGGAGATTAATAATCTGCATATACAGTGTAAACCGCAAACTTAGTTTCCCAGGCTCAAACCCAGACGTCATAAAATCTCAGGAGTGGTACCTAGACTAATCTGCCGGCTATTACCTCATACATGCATGTTTCATAAAAAATATATTGATAAAAATGCAATTAAACACTTAAAAGCGAATGGCTGTTTAAAAATGGTAGCGTCATTCATCTATTCATAGAGGCTCCACACCACATTTAGGAGTTGGTCACAGATTTCCAAGGTCCTGATCCAGTGTATGTACATACAAACAAGCTGGTATATGATCTTCCGCTAATCCAATAATAAACTCACGGTTCTTGGTTAGTTCTGCGCTGATAGTTTTTGTCAGTCTCTTTCAGCGGGAGGAGAGGCAAAGAGAGTCCACAATCCTTCGGAAAATAACGGAGTTGCTTGAGTCCCGGCCGGCGACTCACTGCAAACTTCCCATGTTACAGGCTTCTCACGGACTTCCGGGTGAAAGAGTTGTTACAGCACACGGAGTCCGGGGGTGACGTCACCACACTCTTAGCCAATAGCCGACGCGTTTCGGTAGGGTCCGCCTACCTTCTTCAGGGCGTGCTCCTATTGGTTGTGTCTTCTCTTTATGCTGTGTGACTCCGCCCTCCTCTCTCGGCAATGTTTCAGCGCGGTTTCTACTAGGCAGAATTGATTAAAATGCATAGATCTCAATGCCAGAATTTAGTCCCAGTGGAATTCCACTATTCATAGTGTATATCCACTCCGTTTCTTTACATGACATCTTGTCTATATAGTTTCCACCCCTCCAATCTTTATCTACCTGCTGTATAGCATAAAATCTGAAAGTTTCAAGATTTTTCCCATGTGTTTCTTTGAAATGTTTACTCAAAGGTTGTTTCATATTTCCACTTTTGATGTTGTTTATATGTTCTCCTATCCTGGAGAGGAGCTTCCTCTTAGTCCTGCCGACATATTGCTTTCTACAGCCACATTCTATTATATATATCACACCAGTGCTATTGCAATTCAGGTCTCCCTTTACATTAAATCGTTCATGTGTCACATATGACTCAAACTCCTGTATTGGTGTGTGGTGTCTTGTATTTTTACAAGGGACACAGAACCCACATCTTTTAAAGGAGCCATTTTTTCTTCCATTTCTCAATGTCTGTGGCTCAGATATGGTGGGAGCAATTAGGTTCTTGATATTATTAGCCTTAGGGAAGGTATACTTCGGTTTCTCCGTTAAGATTCCACATAGTGTTTTGTCCTTTTGAAGGATTTCCCAATGCCTAGCTACAATCTTTTTTATATCATTGGATTGTTGATTAAATTGCATCTTAATGCTGGGTAGTGGATATGTTTCACTGCCCGTCTTGACTTTTAGAAGATCTTCACGTCTATATTCTCTCACTGTGTCTGCCGTTTGTTCTAATTTCATTTTGTCATATTTTTTCTCCATAAATCTTTCTTTCAGCAACAATGACTGTTTATTATAGTCCTCAATTTCAGTACAATTGCGCCTAATGCGCATAAATTGACCTTTTGGGACGTTTGTAAGCCATTTCAACATATGGCAACTATCAAAATAAATAAAGCTGTTGGTATCAACTTTTTTAAAAAAGGTTTTGGTCTTAATCTGCCCTCTATCTATAAAAATATTTAAATCCAAAAAATTAACTGTATTCTCACTATATTCGCAGGTAAATTCAAGATTATATTCATTTTTGGTATTTAACCATCCCAAAAAGTCTATCAGTTTTTTCTCTCCACCTCTCCATATAAACATGGCGTCATCTATAAAACGTCTCCAGAGGACGAGGTCCGCCCCGGGTCCCCCTTGGCCTTCCAATATCAGTTTCTCCCAATAGGCCATATATAAATTCGCGAACCCCGGAGCGAACCTCGTCCCCATCGCCGTTCCGATACGCTGTAAATAATGTTCTCCTGCATACGAAAAATTATTGTGCGTCAAAATAAACATGATAGACCTTTCTATGAACTCGATTTGGTCCTTCGGAATATCTGTAAATTCATTTAAGAAATGACTCACAGCTTCTACCCCTTTAGTATGATCTATAATGGTGTACAGGGACCTGACATCTGCCACACATAGGATGTCTCCATTTCTCCATTCAACCTCACTCAGGATTCTCAAAAAATGTCCCGTATCTTTGATATAGGATTTAGTCTGGATCACTGCCTTCTGTAGAAAACCATCAACATATTCTGATAAATTTGCTGTCAGGGACCCAATCCCGGAGATAATTGGTCTCCCAGGAGGGTCCCTGACTTGTTTATGAATTTTAGGGAGATGATGATAAACTGGGAGACGGGGTTTTTTTTGCGACAAATATTGTCCTTCCTTTTCATTCAAAATGCCTTGCTCTTCTCCAAACCTAATTAAGTCTTCCAACTGTTTTTTATAGTCTAAAGTGGGATTTTTTCTAAGAAGTAAATAGGTTTCATTATCTTTTAGTTGTCGCTCAGCCTCTATTTTATAATCTGATCTATTCTGTACCACTATCCCCCCCCCCTTTGTCCGCTGGCCTGATTAAAACCTCAGGATCATCACGCAAGGACTTCATAGCTGTTTTTTCCAATCCATTAAGGTTGGAAAAATTCCTCTGCTTGAGTTTCCTAATGTCCTTTAAGACCATAGTCTCAAATGCTGCCATGGAATCACTCATTTCGTTAACAGGGTTGAATTTGGACCTGTTCTGTAAACCACTATGTATATACCTACTCTGATTATCCTCATTCATGATCGGGGGTTTCTTAATGAAGTATTTTTTAAGACATAGTTGTCTCATATATTTTTCAATGCCAATATAGGCATCAAATTTATTTAGCTTGTTAGTAGGTGCAAATTTTAAACCTTTCTTGAGGACAGACACTTCAGTGGAGTCTAATTTTCGATCACTCAAGTTGTATATCCCATCTCTGATCTCTCTAGGCTCCATTGGGGTTTCAATATTTATCTTTTCTTTCTTGGACTTGCCCCCCCTCTACTCCCTCTATATATCCTCCTTCTTTCCTTCCCTTGTATAACAAATGATTGGTTATTTTATTGGTAGCGTCATATTGTGATCTTAATTTCATTTTCTCAATAGTCTCTTTTTTATCTTTCCTATCCTTCTCACTCCTTCTACTTTGTCTGATCTTCTCTGATTTCTCTACTCTTTCCCCTTGTTTCTGATCCAGAACTGTCCTATAATCAATAAATTTCCGTTGACTTTAAGAGGCATCCGGAATCCTGGTTAGTGGGTTGAATCTATTATGAGTGGGAACCTGTACAACCACTTCAGCTTCTATTGGTATGGCTTTCCTAGCCCTATCCATTTCTTCCAAAACATTCGATTCATGCACTCCCTGTGTCTCATCACACACCAAGGGGTCCTTTTCCAATCTCTCCCCCTCTTTTACAGTGGCACTAGATATTCCATCCTCCACCTTCTCCTCCATACATTCTTCTACCTTTGCCTCATCATTCAATACCTCCAAACGTTCAACTTCCTTTACCCCATCATTCAATACCTCCAAACGTTCAACTTCCTTTATTACAACACCTCTAATACATTCATTCACCCCATTCAACATCCCTAACCCTCCTCTATCCTGACTCTCATCCTTATAATCTTCCATTCCTCTAGATTCTTCCCCCAAAGACCCAACATATTCATCCAAGGTTGTCAAACTCAGTTCTTCCATATCTCTCTGAACTCCTTCACCACTCTCTGATTCAGCATAATTCCCAATAATATGTAGATCTTCACATTCAACAGCGTCTCTAGAGAACTTTTTAAGTTTCCGATACATAATTTCCTCCTCCAACTTCACCAACCTCCCTTGGATGCTGCATTCCAGATTCTTGAATACCTCAGTCTCAGCATGTGGTTCTAAATTTGAATATAAATTCCTCACCTCCTCACTTCTATTTATAATTTGCATTTTTCGTACTTCAGTAATAAATTCAAGAACCTGCATGGAAAAGGATCTGAACATCCTATCCCAGTCTGCCTGAACTTCTTCAGACTGTAAATCATAAGCCAATGTTTTATAGACTTCTAGTCCCGGAGGGCATTTGCCCTGTTCCTTATATTTGTCTAAAGAAAAGATTTCCCACATATTTTTAGTTTCTTGGACCAGAAGTTTTTCCAACCTCCGACTGGTAAATTTAATGAACTCTTCCTCTCTAAAATCCATTTGAATTTTATTTTCATCATGCTGAAAAAAGGTTTCAATCCTCTGTAACCGGTCTTCCCGGTATTTCCATAAATCTGAACTAATTTCAAAATTCTTCCTTGTTTCTTCCATAATGATATCTAAAAATATTCACAGTAGTGTTCACAAAATGTATCACATAAGCTGCTCAAACAACCAATTAACGGATACTAATGAGGTTAAAAGATTGGTAATAATGGCTGTAGCGCTTATAATTATGTTAATTAGGTTTGGCAGCAATAAGTTACTATAGAGTCCGTCACTATATACCAAAAAACATATAAGATAAAACTCATGCGCCTATGCATAAAAATATTGCACTATTTATTAAATCACAATGGAGATTAATAATCTGCATATACAGTGTAAACCGCAAACTTAGTTTCCCAGGCTCAAACCCAGACGTCATAAAATCTCAGGAGTGGTACCTAGACTAATCTGCCGGCTATTACCTCATACATGCATGTTTCATAAAAAATATATTGATAAAAATGCAATTAAACACTTAAAAGCGAATGGCTGTTTAAAAATGGTAGCGTCATTCATCTATTCATAGAGGCTCCACACCACATTTAGGAGTTGGTCACAGATTTCCAAGGTCCTGATCCAGTGTATGTACATACAAACAAGCTGGTATATGATCTTCCGCTAATCCAATAATAAACTCACGGTTCTTGGTTAGTTCTGCGCTGATAGTTTTTGTCAGCCTCTTTCAGCGGGAGGAGAGGCAAAGAGAGTCCACAATCCTTCGGAAAATAACGGAGTTGCTTGAGTCCCGGCCGGCGACTCACTGCAAACTTCCCATGTTACAGGCTTCTCACGGACTTCCGGGTGAAAGAGTTGTTACAGCACACGGAGTCCGGGGGTGACGTCACCACACTCTTAGCCAATAGCCGACGCGTTTCGGTAGTGTCCGCCTACCTTCTTTAGGGCGTGCTCCTATTGGTTGTGTCTTCTGTTTATACTGTGTGACTCCGCCCTCCTCTCTCGGCAATGTTTCAGCGCGGTTTCTACTAGGCAGAATTGATTAAAATGCATAGATCTCAATGTCAGAATTTAGTCCCAGTGGAATTCCACTATTCATAGTGTATATCCACTCCGTTTCTTTACGTGACATCTTGTCTATATAGTTTCCACCCCTCCAATCTTTATCTACCTGCTGTATAGCATAAAATCTGAAAGTTTCAAGATTTTTCCCATGTGTTTCTTTGAAATGTTTACTCAAAGGTTGTTTCATATTTCCACTTTTGATGTTGTTTATATGTTCTCCTATCCTGGAGAGGAGCTTCCTCTTAGTCCTGCCGACATATTGCTTTCTACAGCCACATTCTATTATATATATCACACCAGTGCTATTGCAATTCAGGTCTCCCTTTACATTAAATCGTTCATGTGTCACATATGACTCAAACTCCTGTATTGGTGTGTGGTGTCTTGTATTTTTACATTATTATAAGGATGAGAGTCAGGATAGAGGAGGGTTAGGGATGTTGAATGGGGTGAATGAATGTATTAGAGGTGTTGTAATAAAGGAAGTTGAACGTTTGGAGGTATTGAATGATGGGGTAAAGGAAGTTGAACGTTTGGAGGTATTGAATGATGAGGCAAAGGTAGAAGAATGTATGGAGGAGGAGGTGGAGGATGGAATATCTAGTGCCACTGTAAAAGAGGGGGAGAGATTGGAAAAGGACCCCTTGGTGTGTGATGAGACACAGGGAGTGCATGAATCGAATGTTTTGGAAGAAATGGATAGGGCTAGGAAAGCCATACCAATAGAAGCTGAAGTGGTTGTACAGGTTCCCACTCATAATAGATTCAACCCACTAACCAGGATTCCGGATGCCTCTAAAAGTCAATGGAAATTTATTGATTATAGGACAGTTCTGGATCAGAAACAAGGGGAAAGAGTAGAGAAATCAGAGAAGATCAGACAAAGTAGAAGGAGTGAGAAGGATAGGAAAGATAAAAAAGAGACTATTGAGAAAATGAAATTAAGATCACAATATGACGCTACCAATAAAATAACCAATCATTTTTTATACAAGGGAAGGAAAGGAAGAGATATAGAGGGAGTAGAGGGGGGGCAAGTCCAAGAAAGAAAAGATAAATATTGAAACCCCAATGGAGCCTAGAGAGATCAGAGATGGGATATACAACTTGAGTGATCGAAAATTAGACTCCACTGAAGTGTCTGTCCTCAAGAAAGGTTTAAAATTTGCACCTACTAACAAGCTAAATAAATTTGATGCCTATATTGGCATTAAAAAATATATGAGACAACTATGTCTTAAAAAATACATCATTAAGAAACCCCCGATCATGAATGAGGATAATCAGAGTAGGTATATACATAGTGGTTTACAGAACAGGTCCAAATTCAACCCTGTTAACGAAATGAGTGATTCCATGGCAGCATTTTAGACTATGGTCTTAAAGGACATTAGGAAACTCAAGCAGAGGAATTTTTCCAACCTTAATGGATTGGAAAAAACAGCTATGAAGTCCTTGCGTGATGATCCTGAGGTTTTAATCAGGCCAGCGGACAAAGGGGGGGGGGGGGGGGGATAGTGGTACAGAATAGATCAGATTATAAAATAGAGGCTGAGCGACAACTAAAAGATAATGAAACCTATTTACTTCTTAGAAAAAATCCCACTTTAGACTATAAAAAACAGTTGGAAGACTTAATTAGGTTTGGAGAAGAGCAAGGCATTTTGAATGAAAAGGAAGGACAATATTTGTCGCAAAAAAAACCCCGTCTCCCAGTTTATTATCATCTCCCTAAAATTCATAAACAAGTCAGGGACCCTCCTGGGAGACCAATTATCTCCGGGATTGGGTCCCTGACAGCAAATTTATCAGAATATGTTGATGGTTTTCTACAGAAGGCAGTGATCCAGACTAAATCCTATATCAAAGATACGGGACATTTTTTGAGAATCCAGAGTGAGGTTGAATGGAGAAATGGAGACATCCTATGTGTGGCAGATGTCAGGTCCCTGTACACCATTATAGATCATACTAAAGGGGTAGAAGCTGTGAGTCATTTCTTAAATGAATTTACAGATATTCCGAAGGACCAAATCGAGTTCATAGAAAGGTCTATCATGTTTATTTTGACGCACAATAATTTTTCGTATGCAGGAGAACATTATTTACAGCGTATCGGAACGGCGATGGGGACGAGGTTCGCGAAGTTATATATGGCCTATTGGGAGAAACTGATATTGGAAGGCCAAGGGGGACCCGGGGCGGACCTCGTCCTCTGGAGACGTTTTATAGATGACGCCATGTTTATATGGAGAGGTGGAGAGAAAAAACTGATAGACTTTTTGGGATGGTTAAATACCAAAAATGAATATAATCTTAAATTTACCTGCGAATATAGTGAGAATACAGTTAATTTTTTGGATTTAAATATTTTTATAGATAGAGGGCAGATTAAGACCAAAACCTTTTTTAAAAAAGTTGATACCAACAGCTTTATTTATTTTGATAGTTGCCATATGTTGAAATGGCTTACAAACATTCCAAAAGGTCAATTTATGCGCATTAGGCGCAATTGTACTGAAATTGAGGACTATAATGAACAGTCATTGTTGCTGAAAGAAAGATTTATGGAGAAAAAATATGACAAAATGAAATTAGAACAAACGGCAAACACAGTGAGAGAATATAGATGTGAAGATCTTCTAAAAGTCAAGACGGGCAGTGAAACATATCCACTACCCAGCATTAAGATGCAATTTAATCAACAATCCAATGATATAAAAAAGATTGTAGCTAGGCATTGGGAAATCCTTCAAAAGGACAAAACACTATGTGGAATCTTAACGGAGAAACCGAAGTATACCTTCTCTAAGGCTAATAATATCAAGAACCTAATTGCTCCCACCATATCTGAACCACAGACATTGAGAAATGGAAGAAAAAATGGCTCCTTTAAAAGATGTGGGTTCTGTGTCCCTTGTAAAAATACAAGACACCACACACCAATACAGGAGTTTGAGTCATATGTGACACATGAACGATTTAATGTAAAGGGAGACCTGAATTGCAATAGCACTGGTGTGATATATATAATAGAATGTGGCTGTAGAAAGCAATATGTCGGCAGGACTAAGAGGAAGCTCCTCTCCAGGATAGGAGAACATATAAACAACATCAAAAGTGGAAATATGAAACAACCTTTGAGTAAACATTTCAAAGAAACACATGGGAAAAATCTTGAAACTTTCAGATTTTATGCTATACAGCAGGTAGATAAAGATTGGAGGGGTGGAAACTATATAGACAAGATGTCACGTAAAGAAACGGAGTGGATATACACTATGAATAGTGGAATTCCACTGGGACTAAATTCTGACATTGAGATCTATGCATTTTAATCAATTCTGCCTAGTAGAAACCGCGCTGAAACATTGCCGAGAGAGGAGGGCGGAGTCACACAGCATAAAGAGAAGACACAACCAATAGGAGCACGCCCTGAAGAAGGTAGGCGGACCCTACCGAAACGCGTCGGCTATTGGCTAAGAGTGTGGTGACGTCACCCCCGGACTCCGTGTGCTGTAACAACTCTTTCACCCGGAAGTCCGTGAGAAGCCTGTAACATGGGAAGTTTGCAGTGAGTCGCCGGCCGGGACTCACGCAACTCCGTTATTTTCCGAAGGATTGTGGACTCTCTTTGCCTCTCCTCCCGCTGAAAGAGGCTGACAAAAACTATCAGCGCAGAACTAACCAAGAACCGTGAGTTTATTATTGGATTAGCGGAAGATCATATACCAGCTTGTTTGTATGTACATACACTGGATCAGGACCTTGGAAATCTGTGACCAACTCCTAAATGTGGTGTGGAGCCTCTTGAATAGATGAATGACGCTACCATTTTTAAACAGCCATTCGCTTTTAAGTGTTTAATTGCATTTTTATCAATATATTTTTTATGAAACATGCATGTATGAGGTAATAGCCGGCAGATTAGTCTAGGTACCACTCCTGAGATTTTATGACGTCTGGGTTTGAGCCTGGGAAACTAAGTTTGCGGTTTACACTGTATATGCAGATTATTAATCTCCATTGTGATTTAATAAATAGTGCAATATTTTTATGCATAGGCGCATGAGTTTTATCTTCTATGTTTTTGGTATATAGTGACGGACTCTATAGTAACTTATTGCTGCCAAACCTAATTAACATAATTATAAGCGCTACAGCCATTATTACCAATCTTTTAACCTTATTTGTGAGGAATACCCAGCTCCTGCCTGATTCTGTCTGGGGTCCTCTCTGTAATGATCTCTCACATCTTCTTCTACGTGCAGCCCTTAGAGATAATGGCAATTGACTGTGAGCCACAGGACTCAGATACACTCCATCATTCACAGGTTTGAGGCTCTTCCGGTAATTCCTGAGAAAAAGAAATCAAAATGTTTTAGCTTCCCCTTTCGTAATTGTGCTGTCAGATCTCCCATTAGACGTCAGAAAAGATACATCAACTTTATAAATGTGTCTTTTAAAACCATTTACTGTATATTCTGGCGTAGAAGACTACTTTTTAACCCTTAAAAATCTTCTGAAAAGTTGGGGGTCGTCTTATATGCCGGATGTCATTGATGTCGGGCGATACGCCCTATCCTGTTAATGCCTCTCAGATCTCGCTGCTGAGGACTGTAGTGAAGTGGTGCAGGTGAACTTGTGCGAGATCTGAGAAGCAGGGAAGGAGGTAAATAGGATACAAGGGCGGGCCAGACAGGTGAAAGAGGCGTGTTTTATGGGCACAGCACAATGTATTCTTCCATACCGCTCTGATAAACAGGGAGAGCTGACCAATCTGCTTAGGGAGAGTTGACCAATCCAACCAGTCTTTTCCCTGTATAGTGTTATATACTGGGTATCGCACAGTACAGCACCAGTATCTATTCATACATAGCATAAGTATATAATGTTTTTTTTTTCATTTTTATTTTGTGTCCGTTGGAAGAGGGGTAGTCTTAAACGGCGAGTATATCTTAAACTATATTTTAGCTGGTAAAGTTGGGGGTAGAGATGGCCTGAACGGTTCACCGGCGACCGGTTCCAGGCGAATTTTGGGTGGTTCGCGTTTGAACTTTTCCGGAACTTCGATTCGCCCCCATAGTGCACCATTAGGGTCAACTTTGACCCTCTACATCACAGTCAGCAGGCCCGTTGTAGTCAATCAGGCCACACTATCTCCTGAAGCCACCCCACCCCTTATATAAGGCAGGCAATGCCGGCCATTATAGTCGTTCGTGTCCCTGTAGTAATTAGTGAAGGGAAAGCTGCTGGCAGACTCTCATAGGGAAAGATTAGTTAGGCTCTTGTAAGCTTATTAGCTTGCTCCTGGCTGATTGTTATTCCTAAAATAGCACATTTCACAACAACTCTTTTGAGAGCTAATCTCGTTCTTGTGTTTTTTTTTTTCCACCCTCCTCCTTCCTCCCTCCCTTTCTTTCTTTCTCTCTCTCTCTCTCTCTCTCTCTCTCTCTCTCTGAAGCCAGCAGCCATTTCACTCATCTCTTCAACTACAAGAAAGGCCCAGGACTCAGGAGGGCAGCTATGCTCACCACTATACCAACAACCACACACACAGCAAAGTCTGGAATATTCCAGGCCAAGGGTGGGAAGGATGAAAAGCTAGGTGGCCATGCAACCATTCCTGCTAACCTAAAGCTTACTTATAGACAGTCATATGAGACACATGCTGGGTGCAGGGCTGTGTGGTGAGTCAACACATTGGCTGAAGACTTTACCATATCCAATGCTCCAATATGGTGAAGCTTCTCTGTTTGCTGTTTTTTGTTGTTGTTTTTTTTTAAGTGTGGTGTCACAGTTCACTCATCTCTTTAACCACAAGCCCAGGAGTAGTCTTAGCTACCGTAATATCTATGTTACGGCAGGGCCCTTATTACGCTTTCTCTTACAGAGCTATGGAAACCGTTTTGCCCATGCGATAAAGCGAGGTGCAAAAATGAAATCATGCCTAGCAGGGGATGGTTTCAATCCATCAACCTCTGGGTTATGGGCCCAGCACACTTCCGCTGCGCCACTCTGCAGTCTGCTTACATTTGTATACAATCTTCAAGTTTAAGAGGGGTACATTAGTTGAAATAGGTACACTACAGTCTGTTACAGCAAGGCCCTAATGACACTTTGTTTTAAGGGGCTATGGCCGTCGATTGGCCCATGTGGTAAAGCAAGGTGTAAAAAAACAAAGTACACCTAGCAGAGGATGGTTTCAATCCATCAACCTCTGGGTTTTGGGCCCAGCACACTTCCGCTGCACCACTCTGCTGCCACACAGTGAATGCTTCGTTGTAGGAAACAGTGGTGTTAAACTTCTTGGACCAGAATTACTTACTTCCTCCCTCCAAAAGACACACATACATCCCCCATAAAATGATTTAGCAGCAACTACATACACAGTGTCTGTGGCACAATAGGTTAGTGCATTTGGCTGTTAGCCGAAAGGTTGGTGGTTCAAGCCCACTCTGGGACAGCCTTGCCTTTTGTGTTTTGTGAAGGGAACTAATGTACCCTTCTTAAACTTGAAGATTGTATACAAATGTAAGCAGATTGCAGAAGTGGTGTAGCGGAAGTGTGCTGGGCCCATAACCCAGAGGTTGAAGGATTGAAACCATCCTCTGCTAGGCATGATTTCATTTTTGCACCTCGCTTTATAGCATGGGCCAAACGGTTTACATAGCCCTGTAAGAGAAAGCGTAATAAGGGCCCTGCCGTAACATAGATATTACGGTAGCTAAGACTACTCCTGGGCCTTTCTTGTAATTGAAGAGATGAGTGAAATGGCTGGCTTCAGCCTGTAATGTTAGTTGACCTGGGTTCGATTCCCGGCCAATGGTGGTATAGTGGTGAGCATAGCTGCCTTCCAAGCAGTTGACCTGGGTTTGATTCCTGGCCAATGTATGTGAGCTTGCTTTTGACAGCCTACAAATCCCTGGAAGACAAAATGAAAGAGAGAGAGGAAGGGAGGAGGGAAGGAAGGATTACACATACAGTAGTTTAGGTCTGCAATTAAGCATTGAATGTGATTTCTGCCCTTAAAGCACTGCTTTGCGTGAAAACTAAAAAAAAAAATCCGGGACTTTTGACGTCTATCCCACTCAACCATGTCTCCTTCCAGGTGTTAGATGCCTTGAAACATCTTTTCCATCACTTTTGTGGCCACCATAATTTTTTCTAATTTTTCAAGTTCGCCTCCACATTGAAGTCTATGGCGGTTCGCAAACCTAAAATCGGAGGTTCGGGCCATCTGTAGTTGGGGGGGGGTCGTCTTATATGCCCAGTCGTCTTATACGTCGGAATATACGGGTTTTTTTGTACTTTTTTAACTGATCTTAATGCTTTTTTTTATTGCTAGGCATACAAACCACTTTAATTATTTATTTATTTTTTTTGTGACTGATTTTCTTTAACTAAAGGTTGTGGTTTTTTTTTTCCCCTCTTTATCTTTGCTCTCTTTCAGGAACTGGAAAAGCTTGGACTTGGACCTGAGGTTGATTTACATGTGTATGAAATTCCTGTTGAATATCAATCTGTGCAAAGGTTAATCCCAGATTTGTGGATAAAGCACAACCCTGAGGTAAGTTTTGAGGTGGCATATTAATGAAAGCTATAATTAATGTTCAAACTGACACATCTCCATAAAAAGAATACAGTATAGTTTAGGAGAAATGCTGTATGGCCTTTGGTTATGGTCCCTGGTTGTATTCCTCCCCTTTAACCACTTTACCCCCGCCCGTACGAATTTCTCCGTCCCTTTTTCCATCCTTTCACCCCCAGGGACGGAGAAATCCGTACTTTTCGTGCTCCCGACGCTGCCCGTGCTCCCGCTCGTAAACACGCCGCCCGGAGATCAATGAACGGGAAAATCCATTCCCGTTCGTTGATCTAAGCCCTGCAATGATCCGCTGCTTATCCGATAAGCAGCGCGATAATTGTGGGGGGGGGGGGGGGGGAACTTTCCCAGCCTCCTAGTACTACGCATTAAACAAAAAGTTACTGTTGCCATCTTGTGGCCAAATAGTAAAACTACACCCTAAAGCATTTTTAACATACAAATACATTACTTATACACAAAAAATTAACTCATTACCTCCCACACTCCCTATTTTTTTTTGGGGGGGGGGAATTAAATTTTTTTAAAAAAAATTTACAATAAAAAAAAATACATAAATAGTTACCTTAGGGACTGAACTTTTTAAATATTTGTCAGGAGGGTACAACACTGTTACTTTATAAACTATGGGCTTGTAATTAGGGATGGACGCAAAACTAAAAAAAAATGCACCTTTATTTCCAAATAAAATATTGGCGCCAAACATTGTGATAGGGACATAATTTAAACGGTTTTATAACCGGGACTGATGGGCAAATACATTTCATGGGTTTTAATTACAGTAGCATGCATTATTTAAAAACTATAATGGCCGAAAACTGAAAAATAATTTTTTTCCCCACATTTTTCCTGTTTTCCCATTAAAACATATTACTAATAAAATAATTCTTGGCATAATGTCCCACCTAAAGAAAGCCTAATTGGTGGCGGAAAAAACAAGATATAGTTCATTTAATTGTGATAAGTAATGATAAAGTTATAGACGAATGAATGGAAGGAGCGCTGAAAGGTGAAAATTGCTCTGGTGCTCAAGGGTTAAAACCCCTCATGGGTGAAGTGGTTAAAGGGGAACTGAAGAGAGAGGTATATGGAGGCTGCCATGTTTATTTCATTTTAAGCAATACCAGTTGCCTGGCAGCCCTGCTGATCCTCTGCCTCTAATACAATTAGCCATAGCCCCTGAACAAGAATGCAGCAGATCAGGTGTTTCAGACTTAAAAGTCAGATCTGAAAAGATTAGCTGCATGCTTGTTTCTGGTGTTATTCAGATACTACTGCAGAGAAACAGACCAGCAGGGCTGCCAGGCAACTGGTATTGATTAAAAGGAAATAAATATGGCAGCCTCCGTATACCTCTTACTTCAGTTTCCCATTTAATTGTGGGCTGTACTGGTCCTTTTGGGAGAGAAGTCAAACCTAACATACATATCCAGCTTACTTAAAGCGGAATGAAATCCAGCATTTCTTCTTTGCTGTAAAAAATTATTTACTGCATATTATATACAACCAGCATTTTTTTTACTAGAATAGCATTCAAAGGGTTACACACAGGACTTCAAAGTTCAGTGCAGAAAAAATCTGGATGCATCCGAAGTGCAGATACTGTTATCTTGTGTTTACTTAAAGTGGACCCAAATTAAAAATACAAAATTTCAGAAATAAAATCTATTTTCTAAATTATAATAAATAGCAGCCTTTTTTCAGCTGCATGATGACAAACATAACATATTTTACATTTATTGGAAGAACCCCTCCCTTCCTTTCATATTGCCGGGACAGAATCCTGGCAAACTGGTGGAGTAGGTGGTGTCCGCCAAAGGAGGAATTGCTAATGGCTGCCACCTGTATAGCCCTAGTTTATGAAAAGAGAAGAATTAAAAGCATGCACTGAAATGCTCATAGGCTTGAGGGAGTGTTTATTTATGTTTGTATGTGTTAGAGTGGTGCAACTAAATATTTTGAATTAAAAAAAAAATGTTTATTTTGGGTCCGCTTGAAATGTATCAAGTAAGGAATGTGACACATTATCTGATTGTGGAGAAGCTGCTGGACACAGACAGACACTCAAAGCATTTCTGCCTTCAATACATAATGAATAAAATTAGATATGAATAAAATGTAAAGCTCA
>NW_027152731.1:0-27058 GCF_040937935.1 Hyperolius riggenbachi
GGGATGAAAAATACAGCTTCAGTGAAATCCGTTTGCAAATCGGAGTGATAGATTAGAATCTAGAGCCAACGGTACGTTTTCTATGTTAAACCATTACACCATTGAAAAACTGGTTACGTTTGCAATCGAAAGAAAAATGACTATAGTTGAAGAGGTAATGGCCCCTAAACTATGTTCTGGGATGAAAGTTACAGCTTCAGTGAAATCCGTTTGCAAATCGGAGTGATAGATTAGAATCTAGAGCCAACGGTACGTTTTCTATGTTAAACCATTACACCATTGAAAAACTGGTTACGTTTGCAATCGAAAGAAAAATGACTATAGTTGAAGAGGTAATGGCCCCTAAACTATGTTCTGGGATGAAAAATACAGCTTCAGTGAATTCCGTTTGCAAATCGGAGTGATAGATTAGAATCTAGAGCCAACGGTACGTTTTCTATGTTAAACCATTACACCATTGAAAAACTGGTTACGTTTGCAATCGAAAGAAAAATGACTATAGTTGAAGAGGTAATGGCCCCTAAACTATGTTCTGGGATGAAAGTTACAGCTTCAGTGAAATCCGTTTGCAAATCGGAGTGATAGATTAGAATCTAGAGCCAACGGTACGTTTTCTATGTTAAACCATTACACCATTGAAAAACTGGTTACGTTTGCAATCGAAAGAAAAATGACTATAGTTGAAGAGGTAATGGCCCCTAAACTATGTTCTGGGATGAAAGTTACAGCTTCAGTGAAATCCGTTTGCAAATCGGAGTGATAGATTAGAATCTAGAGCTAACGGTACGTTTTCTATGTTAAACCATTACACCATTGAAAAACTGGTTACGTTTGCAATCGAAAGAAAAATGACTATAGTTGAAGAGGTAATGGCCCCTAAACTATGTTCTGGGATGAAAGTTACAGCATCAGTGAAATCCGTTTGCAAATCGGAGTGATAGATTAGAATCTAGAGCCAACGGTAAGTTTTCTATGTTAAACCATTACACCATTGAAAAACTGGTTACGTTTGCAATCGAAAGAAAAATGACTATAGTTGAAGAGGTAATGGCCCCTAAACTATGTTCTGGGATGAAAGTTACAGCTTCAGTGAAATCCGTTTGCAAATCGGAGTGATAGATTAGAATCTAGAGCCAACGGTACGTTTACTATGTTAAACCATTACACCATTGAAAAACTGGTTACGTTTGCAATCGAAAGAAAAATGACTATAGTTGAAGAGGTAATGGCCCCTAAACTATGTTCTGGGATGAAAGTTACAGCTTCAGTGAAATCCGTTTGCAATTCGGAGTGATAGATTAGAATCTAGAGCCAACGGTACGTTTTCTATGTTAAACCATTACACCATTGAAAAACTGGTTACGTTTGCAATCGAAAGAAAAATGACTATAGTTGAAGAGGTAATGGCCCCTAAACTATGTTCTGGGATGAAAGTTACAGCTTCAGTGAAATCCGTTTGCAAATCAGAGTGATAGATTAGAATCTAGAGCCAACGGTACGTTTTCTATGTTAAACCATTACACCATTGAAAAACTGGTTACGTTTGCAATCGAAAGAAAAATGACTATAGTTGAAGAGGTAATGGCCCCTAAACTATGTTCTGGGATGAAAGTTACAGCTTCAGTGAAATCCGTTTGCAAATCGGAGTGATAGATTAGAATCTAGAGCCAACGGTACGTTTTCTATGTTAAACCATTACACCATTGAAAAACTGGTTACGTTTGCAATCGAAAGAAAAATGACTATAGTTGAAGAGGTAATGGCCCCTAAACTATGTTCTGGGATGAAAAATACAGCTTCAGTGAATTCCGTTTGCAAATCGGAGTGATAGATTAGAATCTAGAGCCAACGGTACGTTTTCTATGTTAAACCATTACACCATTGAAAAACTGGTTACGTTTGCAATCGAAAGAAAAATGACTATAGTTGAAGAGGTAATGGCCCCTAAACTATGTTCTGGGATGAAAGTTACAGCTTCAGTGAAATCCGTTTGCAAATCGGAGTGATAGATTAGAATCTAGAGCCAACGGTACGTTTTCTATGTTAAACCATTACACCATTGAAAAACTGGTTACGTTTGCAATCAAAAGAAAAATGACTATAGTTGAAGAGGTAATGGCCCCTAAACTATGTTCTGGGATGAAAAATACAGCTTCAGTGAAATCCGTTTGCAAATCGGAGTGATAGATTAGAATCTAGAGCCAACGGTACGTTTTCTATGTTAAACCATTACACCATTGAAAAACTGGTTACGTTTGCAATCGAAAGAAAAATGACTATAGTTGAAGAGGTAATGGCCCCTAAACTATGTTCTGGGATGAAAGTTACAGCTTCAGTGAAATCCGTTTGCAAATCGGAGTGATAGATTAGAATCTAGAGCCAACGGTACGTTTTCTATGTTAAACCATTACACCATTGAAAAACTGGTTACGTTTGCAATCGAAAGAAAAATGACTATAGTTGAAGAGGTAATGGCCCCTAAACTATGTTCTGGGATGAAAGTTACAGCTTCAGTGAAATCCGTTTGCAAATCGGAGTGATAGATTAGAATCTAGAGCCAACGGTACGTTTTCTATGTTAAACCATTACACCATAGAAAAACTGGTTACGTTTGCAATCGAAAGAAAAATGACTATAGTTGAAGAGGTAATGGCCCCTAAACTATGTTCTGGGATGAAAGTTACAGCTTCAGTGAAATCCGTTTGCAAATCTGAGTGATAGATTAGAATCTAGAGCCAACGGTACGTTTTCTATGTTAAACCATTACACCATTGAAAAACTGGTTACGTTTGCAATCGAAAGAAAAATGACTATAGTTGAAGAAGTAATGGCCCCTAAACTATGTTCTGGGATGAAAAATACAGCTTCAGTGAAATCCGTTTGCAAATCGGAGTGATAGATTAGAATCTAGAGCCAACGGTACGTTTTCTATGTTAAACCAATTCCAATTGTTTTTTATTGAAGATTTTTAAACATATACAAAAATGAAATACTTATAATAAAACAGTATATTGTATTACAGAGAATTGCATTGTATAAGTAAGATTATACAGAATCTCAAATCAATCAATACAGAGTATTATATTAATAACAACAACAATAACAGATTCCGCAACTATTGCAACGTCTCAATACACTATTGTTAATTACAAAGAGCAAGAGGACCAAGACTAATTCTTGGTGTGTTTGCTTCGAAAGTCTAAGGTTATATATCTAAAGGGGGATATATCTTATGTCTATCTATTAGTTCCACCCTAATATATCTCTAGAAGTTCAGTCCCATTAGTGACTTACATGTATTTCTAGAGGAATAGTTATATATTGTTTTAGATTTGGTATACATATACGTACAAACATATACATATATAGAAAGCTTTGTTAAGACCTCTCAACTTGGAGAATGGGGGAATAAAACCACCCTACAGAGACTCCAAGGAGTGGTCTCTGTATATATAGTGCATTTTTCCATTCTATACATATATATATATGTCATCTATTACTGTGTGGGGATGATTATCTATATCTTAATATCTGGTGGTTGAGTTGATTAATTTGTATATTACTTTCAGAAATTTTTTCATATCTGTTGTATCTATGGGTTTTGAGTGTATGGTCTAATCTTAGTTATAGAATCGAAAAAACTGGAAAGGAGGAAAGAAAACTATTTCAGGCGTGAGCCTAGAAAAACTAAAACTAAACTATACTATTCTACACTAAACAGTATGCATCGTTGTCCCAAAAAGGTCAGTGTGCAGAGGTGTGATCTCTAGATCTTAGTTATAACATGAGCGGTAATCACATTATTCACAACATATGCAGTATTTATAGTATCCAGGAACTGTCTCAGTGAGGGCAGACGGAGTGTATCTTCTGTGAGAGGGCTAGATATCTCAAAATTTTAATAATTTGGAATTTTTGTATACTGTAGGCCAGAGACATGCCTTACCCAGGAAAGACTTCAGACTGTTATTTCTGATTGCCCATGCCTTCTCTGCGAGAAGATTTGACTCCACAATCCTCAATATTTCTCCAAGTGTTGGGATAGTAGTGGATTTCCAATTTAAAGCTATTTGGTTTCGAGTGACAATAAAGATATGATTGTATATGAGTCTTTCCTGAGGTGGCAGGTCCCTAACCCCCAGGTGCAAAAGTGCCATACCCGAAGGTATAGACTGTAAGGACATAGGCAATTTTTTCAAAAACCTTAAAATGTTATCTCTGAGTACTTTCAGTTTTGGACAGTCCCAAAGTAAGTGACCAATAGATCCCGTTAGGCTGCACCCTCTCCAACACAATGGGGATGTGTTCATGTCAAATCTAGCTATCTTCTCCGGAGACATGTACCATTGCCAGATGGTTTTAAGTAGGCCTTCTTGGTGGTTTACACAGTGTGATGATTGTTTAACCGATTTCATTGTTAGTTCCCATTCTTCCATGCTTGTATCAACTCCCAAATATTCCTGCCATTGGTTAAGTTGCCATTTTGGAAATTTTTCTTTCAAAGATAAGAGTGTTCTATAGAATATTGATGTTCCTTTTGTATTAATACTTTCTGGCTGAAGTAATTTTTTGATTTGGGGAATTAATGTAATAGGGCTATACTGGAATTTCCTTACAAATTTACTAACCTTAGAGTATGTGGATTTATCTGTGGGTGGTATGTTATAATTAAGCATTAGGTGTTCAAATGGTTTGATTTCATTATTATCTAGTAAGTCTTGAACATGTTTTATACCCAAATCTACCCAGGCGTCTAAATTTATGTTTCTAATGACAGAATGAAGGGCAGTCAGGGGGGTATCTATCTCTATGGCATATGTTTCTTCCTTACAAAGTTTCAGTATTTCTTTCCATATTTTTGAAGTGTTGGCCGATATAGGGTTAGTGATACTTTGTCTAGTCTTCCAGACCAATCTGGATTCAAGAAATAATTTATAAGAGTTTGTAAAAAGTTGGCTTTCCTCTATAGAGAACCATTGCTTGGTGCGGTCTTCCTGCCATATTGTTCTGGACTGATCTAATATAGTTGATTTATAGTATAATTCTATGTTCGGGACCCCAAGGCCTAAATTTGACACATGGGATGTTAAGATTTTGTTAGAAAATCTAGCTTTCTTGTTTAGTAAGATGAAGTTATTGAGAAGCTTTTGAAGGGTATTGAAGAAGGTCTGGGGTACTCTGATTGGCAAATTCCTGAAGAGGTATAGCAGTTGGGGTAATATTATCATCTTGAAAGCCGCTGCTCTACCCATCCATGAATACTCCACTTTGGCCAGGGCTTCTAGTTTAGTCTTAAATTTTTTTAGCCATGGGTTATAATTCTCTTTGTATAGTTGCGTTATTAATGGGGTTAATTGTATGCCTAAGTATTTCACTGATGTATCGTTCCAAGAATAACTGCAGGATTCTTTAAGAGTATGTATAATTTTTTGGGGAATAAAGCATGGAAGAATTACTGTTTTCTTTTGGTTGAGCTTATAAAAGGAGATATTAGAGAAATCCTCAATTTCTGTGTTGACAGCTGGCAATGATAACAATGGTTTTTGGAGAAATAGTATGATATCATCTGCGTATAAGCTTAATTTGGTGACTGAATGTCCTAATTTAATACCATTTATTTGAGAATTATCTCTTATACTTTGTGCTAGGGGCTCCAAAGAAAGATTAAATATTAATGGGGAGAGGGGGCAGCCTTGTCGTGTACCATTTCTGATATTAAATGCATTCGACAGAGAACCAGAGGTAAGAACTTTAGCCGATGGTTGGGTGTATAAGGCCATTATCGCCTTATGTAGAAAACCAGGAATTCCAAATTTAGTGAGAACCTTTGCTAAATATAACCAGTTGACTCTGTCGAACGCCTTCTCCGCATCAAGAGACACTAGGAGAGTAGGCGTCCGACAGAGCCCAACTTTGTGGATTAAAGCAAGGGCTTTTCGGGTGCCATCACAAGTAGATCTGTTTTTTGTGAATCCCACTTGATCGGGGTGTAAGAGTTGGGGCATCAAGGGAGATAATCTATTTGCAATTACTTTAGAGTAAATTTTTAAGTCAGAATTAAGTAATGAAATGGGCCTATAGTTGCTTGGGTCAGAGGGGTCTTTGTCTTCCTTAGGGATGGTTGAGATTAGGGCTGATAAGGATTCCTTAGGGAAGATACCTTTAATCGCTACTTCGTTAATCATATCTGTGAGGGGGCCTATCAGAATGGTTATAAATTTTTTAAAATAGTCATTGATGTACCCATCCGGTCCCGGGGCTTTATCGTTCTTAAGTGAGTTTATGGCCGCAATTACTTCCTGTTGGGTAAAGGGGGTCCCTAAATACTTTTTCTCAAAGTCAGACAAAGAAGGAAGATTGACCTTATCAAGGTATTTGTCTATCTCCTGGGTAGTTGGGTTATGAGAATTTGGATCTGATTCCAAATTGTAGAGATTCTCATAGTATTTGGCAAGTGCGTTTACTATCTCTTGTGGATGATGTACTACTTTTTTGGTCTGTGGGTGTATTATTTTTACTATTCTGTGATGCACTCTCTTTCCCTTAATTTTTCTGGCCATTACTCTACCAGCTCTATTATTGTCATAGTACCAGTTTTCTCGGAGGATAGTCTGCCATTTATCGTATTCATAATACATGGTGTCTGCTAGTTCTTGTCTGGTTTCTTCCAGTGTTTTAATCAGCTCAGTTTTCTTGTTAACAAAAATTTCCTTCTCAAGAGACTTAATCTTTTGTAATAAGAGATTGGTATTCTCCTTTCTCTTTTTCTTTTGAATAGCACTCAACTTCATAATAATACCTCTAATGTAGGCCTTGTGTGCATTCCATAACGTTGTTTTTGTGACATCTTTAGTGTCATTTAATTCAAAATACTCAGCAAGTTCTTTTTTGATAATGGGTGAGGTGTGTTCCGAATTTAGAATAAATTTGTTCAATTTCCATATTTGGGGGCGTAGGGTAGAATTTTGTAGAGAAAATTTTATAAGTAAGGGGGAGTGATCCGACCAGATTCTGGGTCCTATCTCAACATCTGTGATCAATGGTAAAGTGAATTTGTCTACCAAACAATAGTCAATGCGTGTGAAGGATTTGTGGATTGGTGAGTGGTAGGTAAATTCTTGGGATGTGGGGTGAAAACATCTCCAGGAATCGTATAGTTCATGATTCAATAAAGCAGGTTGTAGAATGGAGTGTGTTCTCCTACTATTAGATGTACAATCAATTTGGACATCTGCTATGGCATTAAAATCTCCTGACACAAATAGGTGTCCTTTATGGAGTGTAGTAATTTTTTTGAGTGTTTTGTTAATAAATTTTAATTGATGGGTATTTGGAGAATATACGCTTGCGAATGTGTATTCTTGAGAATTAATTGATCCTCTGATTATCACTAATCTACCATCTTCACTTGTGAAAGTTTCTTCTATCACTAGTCCCAGTGTATCTTTAACAGCAATAAATACCCCCGCTTTCTTTTTGTTACTTTTTAAAGTAGAGTGAAATATATTAGAAAATTGGTATAATTTAAAACGACTTGCTGAGATTTTGGTCAAATGTGTCTCTTGTACACACACAATGTCTGCATTCTGTTCCTTAATTAATTTTTGTAGGAGATATCGTTTCCTATGTGAATTCAACCCTCTCACATTTATTGACAGAATATTACAGTCTTGCAACATAGTATTGATTACAATTGCATTTATACAGACCATACCATAGCGTCAGCCCATCACGAGACAGTCCTGGAGAATCCAGATATTTTCTGCACATCAAAAATCTGAGTATAGGGAAATAAGTTAGAGAGGACAACAGTATGCATACTTTATGAAAACAAAAGAACAACAGAAAACCAAGCAAAGGACTGGTAGGCATCCGGTTCTACCCTCCAGAAATTTGCCTATCCTGGAGAATGGGGGTTTAATACCTCCCTACTGAGACTCCAGAAAGTTGCCGTTAAGAAGGCAGAGAACAAAAGTAACAACCAACAGAAGCACTAGGTTAGAACTAGTCTAGTTCCAAAAGTTTCAAGTGTGAACTTGATCGGTGGAAGCAAAGGAACCACAATGTGGATCAGGATCAAGCCGTTTTCCTCTGAGACAGAAATGTTATTCTTCTCTAGGGAAAACGTTTTTAAGGGGAAAAAATAAAGTCTGTGACGAATACCATATGCTCAGGTATCTGAAGAAGCCCCTGCAATGTTTCCTTTTTCTACTTGGTCAGGCGGGGGTGTAGTGTCCATCTGTGGTGGTGGAGCATTCTTGGGCATCTGTCTTGGTGAGGCTAGTTGCTTTGATAAGGAGACTTGATAAACTGGTTTATCTTTATATATTGGTCTGTCCTTCCTGGGATCTCTTGGTAGAAAAATCGGGATATTCCACTTAGCCAGCAAATCAGATGCTTCTCTTGGGCTTCTGGCAACATGGGTTACTCCATTATCAGAGATCAATAGTTTGGGGGGGAAACCCCAGGAATAATCGATTTTCTTGTGACGTAAGGTAGTAGTTACTTCAGAGAATTGTCTCCTTGCATGCAGTGTAGCCTGAGAAAGATCTTGATAGAGGATGAGGTCTTGATATGGGCTAGGTAGTTTCTTACCTCCTCTGGTGGCTGACAGCAGTCTTTCCTTGGCATGGAAAAAGTGTACTCTCGTGATAACATCCCGTGGCAGATGTTTGGCTACATGTGCCGGTTTTGGTAGTCGGTGGGCCCTGTCGATAACCAGTTCTTGGTCTGGGAGGTCAGGAGCTGTGCTTTTCAGGATGTCTTTGACGAAGTCCTTGAGGTCGTTGGAGTTCACTGATTCCGGGACACCTCTAATTTTAACATTATTTCGACGGTTCCTGTCCTCGTTGTCAGCTATTTTCCCCTTCATCCACGTATTCTGTTGAAGAAGCTCCTTATGTGCCCCAACGAGGTGATTATGGGCAATGGCCATCTTCTCTATTCTTCTTTCCAGTTCAGATATTCTGGAGTCAGTTTCCCCTGCGATTTGCGAAACATGTCCTGCTAATGTCTGAAGGTCTGCTCTGACTTCTCCAATGTCATCTTGAATGACTGCTCTGAAGGAGAGCATGAAGTCCTTTAAAAACTGCTGTGATGTGGGTTGATCTGTTACTGGGAAAGATTCCAGAGGATCCAAAGCTTTGGGCTGTCTTTGTGATCTGTTTTCCCTTTGAAGGCGTTGGGGAAGTGAAAGCATACTTTGCTGTACTGATGCGGCCGTTTGGACGCTTGAGGGAGAGTATTGCGGATTTCTTATGTGGTTTGACGCGTCCGTATGTACGCCTGTAGTGGTGGGATGCGTACTTTGCGGGCCGCCGGACGCGTCAAAATGTACGCTTGGATCAGGGGGATGTACGCGTACCTGCTCCCCGGCGCTGTGGAAGTCCGCATCGGCCAGCGGCGCTACTGTGTGTCCCTGCTTCAGGGGGCTCCGTTCGCGGACTTTTTTGGCCTGCCGCTGCCGCTGAAAGTCCTCCTCATCGCTGTCCTCCTCATACAGCGCTTCATGGCCTCTTGGGTAGGGGGTCTGGAGGGGTGCATACCTGTTTTGTAGTGGGATGGAAGGTGGAGTGCTGAGCATGGATCTATCCAGGGCCTCCCTGCTGTGATAGCGGTGGCCATCTTGGTCTTCTTCACCATAGTAAGGAGACAGCTTTCTCAGGGCTGGGGAGCTGTAATTTCTTCCTGATTTCGATCTCCTGTACTCCCAGTCGTCCCCAGAGCGTCCTGCCATCATTCTGTGTGGTTTTTGGGGCTTTTCAGAGTGCTTTCAGTCGCTTTCTCTGGTATTCAGGCAGAGAGCTCTGGTCTCACACAACCATGCAGCTCAGCAGCCAGCCACGCCCCCTTTCTATGTTAAACCATTACACCATTGAAAAACTGGTTACGTTTGCAATCGAAAGAAAAATGACTATAGTTGAAGAGGTAATGGCCCCTAAACTATGTTCTGGGATGAAAGTTACAGCTTCAGTGAAATCCGTTTGCAAATCGGAGTGATAGATTAGAATCTAGAGCCAACGGTACGTTTTCTATGTTAAACCATTAACCATTGAAAAACTGGTTACGTTTGCAATCGAAAGAAAAATGACTATAGTTGAAGAGGTAATGGCCCCTAAACTATGTTCTGGGATGAAAGTTACAGCTTCAGTGAAATCCGTTTGCAAATCGGAGTGATAGATTAGAATCTAGAGCCAACGGTACGTTTTCTATGTTAAACCATTACACCATTGAAAAACTGGTTACGTTTGCAATCGAAAGAAAAATGACTATAGTTGAAGAGGTAATGGCCCCTAAACTATGTTCTGGGATGAAAGTTACAGCTTCAGTGAAATCCGTTTGCAAATCTGAGTGATAGATTAGAATCTAGAGCCAACGGTACGTTTTCTATGTTAAACCATTACACCATTGAAAAACTGGTTACGTTTGCAATCGAAAGAAAAATGACTATAGTTGAAGAGGTAATGGCCCCTAAACTATGTTCTGGGATGAAAGTTACAGCTTCAGTGAAATCCGTTTGCAAATCGGAGTGATAGATTAGAATCTAGAGCCAACGGTACGTTTTCTATGTTAAACCATTACACCATTGAAAAACTGGTTACGTTTGCAATCGAAAGAAAAATGACTATAGTTGAAGAGGTAATGGCCCCTAAACTATGTTCTGGGATGAAAAATACAGCTTCAGTGAATTCCGTTTGCAAATCGGAGTGATAGATTAGAATCTAGAGCCAACGGTACGTTTTCTATGTTAAACCATTACACCATTGAAAAACTGGTTACGTTTGCAATCGAAAGAAAAATGACTATAGTTGAAGAGGTAATGGCCCCTAAACTATGTTCTGGGATGAAAGTTACAGCTTCAGTGAAATCCGTTTGCAAATCGGAGTGATAGATTAGAATCTAGAGCCAACGGTACGTTTTCTATGTTAAACCATTACACCATTGAAAAACTGGTTACGTTTGCAATCGAAAGAAAAATGACTATAGTTGAAGAGGTCATGGCCCCTAAACTATGTTCTGGGATGAAAGTTACAGCTTCAGTGAAATCCGTTTGCAAATCGGAGTGATAGATTAGAATCTAGAGCCAACGGTACGTTTTCTATGTTAAACCATTACACCATTGAAAAACTGGTTACGTTTGCAATCGAAAGAAAAATGACTATAGTTGAAGAGGTAATGGCCCCTAAACTATGTTCTGGGATGAAAGTTACAGCTTCAGTGAAATCCGTTTGCAAATCGGAGTGATAGATTAGAATCTAGAGCCAACGGTACGTTTTCTATGTTAAACCATTACACCATTGAAAAACTGGTTACGTTTGCAATCGAAAGAAAAATGACTATAGTTGAAGAAGTAATGGCCCCTAAACTATGTTCTGGGATGAAAAATACAGCTTCAGTGAAATCCGTTTGCAAATCGGAGTGATAGATTAGAATCTAGAGCCAACGGTACATTTTGTATGTTAAACCATTACACCATTGAAAAACTGGTTACGTTTGCAATCGAAAGAAAAATGACTATAGTTGAAGAGGTAATGGCCCCTAAACTATGTTCTGGGATGAAAGTTACAGCTTCAGTGAAATCCGTTTGCAAATCGGAGTGATAGATTAGAATCTAGAGCCAACGGTACGTTTTCTATGTTAAACCATTACACCATTGAAAAACTGGTTACGTTTGCAATCGAAAGAAAAATGACTATAGTTGAAGAGGTAATGGCCCCTAAACTATGTTCTGGGATGAAAGTTACAGCTTCAGTGAAATCCGTTTGCAAATCGGAGTGATAGATTAGAATCTAGAGCCAACGGTACGTTTTCTATGTTAAACCATTACACCATTGAAAAACTGGTTACGTTTGCAATCGAAAGAAAAATGACTATAGTTGAAGAGGTAATGGCCCCTAAACTATGTTCTGGGATGAAAGTTACAGCTTCAGTGAAATCCGTTTGCAAATCGGAGTGATAGATTAGAATCTAGAGCCAACGGTACGTTTTCTATGTTAAACCATTACACCATTGAAAAACTGGTTATGTTTGCAATCGAAAGAAAAATGACTATAGTTGAAGAGGTAATGGCCCCTAAACTATGTTCTGGGATGAAAGTTACAGCTTCAGTGAAATCCGTTTGCAAATCGGAGTGATAGATTAGAATCTAGAGCCAACGGTACGTTTTCTATGTTAAACCATTACACCATTGAAAAACTGGTTACGTTTGCAATCGAAAGAAAAATGACTATAGTTGAAGAGGTAATGGCCCCTAAACTATGTTCTGGGATGAAAGTTACAGCTTCAGTGAAATCCGTTTGCAAATCGGAGTGATAGATTAGAATCTAGAGCCAACGGTACGTTTTCTATGTTAAACCATTACACCATTGAAAAACTGGTTACGTTTGCAATCGAAAGAAAAATGACTATAGTTGAAGAGGTAATGGCCCCTAAACTATGTTCTGGGATGAAAGTTACAGCTTCAGTGAAATCCGTTTGCAAATCGGAGTGATAGATTAGAATCTAGAGCCAACGGTACGTTTTCTATGTTAAACCATTACACCATTGAAAAACTGGTTACGTTTGCAATCGAAAGAAAAATGACTATAGTTGAAGAGGTAATGGCCCCTAAACTATGTTCTGGGATGAAAAATACAGCTTCAGTGAATTCCGTTTGCAAATCGGAGTGATAGATTAGAATCTAGAGCCAACGGTACGTTTTCTATGTTAAACCATTACACCATTGAAAAACTGGTTACGTTTGCAATCGAAAGAAAAATGACTATAGTTGAAGAGGTAATGGCCCCTAAACTATGTTCTGGGATGAAAGTTACAGCTTCAGTGAAATCCGTTTGCAAATCGGAGTGATAGATTAGAATCTAGAGCCAACGGTACGTTTTCTATGTTAAACCATTACACCATTGAAAAACTGGTTACGTTTGCAATCGAAAGAAAAATGACTATAGTTGAAGAGGTAATGGCCCCTAAACTATGTTCTGGGATGAAAGTTACAGCTTCAGTGAAATCCGTTTGCAAATCGGAGTGATAGATTAGAATCTAGAGCCAACGGTACGTTTTCTATGTTAAACCATTACACCATTGAAAAACTGGTTACGTTTGCAATCGAAAGAAAAATGACTATAGTTGAAGAGGTAATGGCCCCTAAACTATGTTCTGGGATGAAAGTTACAGCTTCAGTGAAATCCGTTTGCAAATCGGAGTGATAGATTAGAATCTAGAGCCAACGGTACGTTTTCTATGTTAAACCATTACACCATTGAAAAACTGGTTACGTTTGCAATCGAAAGAAAAATGACTATAGTTGAAGAGGTAATGGCCCCTAAACTATGTTCTGGGATGAAAAATACAGCTTCAGTGAATTCCGTTTGCAAATCGGAGTGATAGATTAGAATCTAGAGCCAACGGTACGTTTTCTATGTTAAACCATTACACCATTGAAAAACTGGTTACGTTTGCAATCGAAAGAAAAATGACTATAGTTGAAGAGGTAATGGCCCCCAAACTATGTTCTGGGATGAAAGTTACAGCTTCAGTGAAATCCGTTTGCAAATCGGAGTGATAGATTAGAATCTAGAGCCAACGGTACGTTTTCTATGTTAAACCATTACACCATTGAAAAACTGGTTACGTTTGCAATCGAAAGAAAAATGACTATAGTTGAAGAGGTAATGGCCCCTAAACTATGTTCTGGGATGAAAGTTACAGCTTCAGTGAAATCCGTTTGCAAATCGGAGTGATAGATTAGAATCTAGAGCCAACGGTACGTTTTCTATGTTAAACCATTACACCATTGAAAAACTGGTTACGTTTGCAATCGAAAGAAAAATGACTATAGTTGAAGAGGTAATGGCCCCTAAACTATGTTCTGGGATGAAAGTTACAGCTTCAGTGAAATCCGTTTGCAAATCGGAGTGATAGATTAGAATCTAGAGCCAACGGTACGTTTTCTATGTTAAACCATTACACCATTGAAAAACTGGTTACGTTTGCAATCGAAAGAAAAATGACTATAGTTGAAGAGGTAATGGCCCCTAAACTATGTTCTGGGATGAAAAATACAGCTTCAGTGAATTCCGTTTGCAAATCGGAGTGATAGATTAGAATCTAGAGCCAACGGTACGTTTTCTATGTTAAACCATTACACCATTGAAAAACTGGTTACGTTTGCAATTGAAAGAAAAATGACTATAGTTGAAGAGGTAATGGCCCCTAAACTATGTTCTGGGATGAAAGTTACAGCTTCAGTGAAATCCGTTTGCAAATCGGAGTGATAGATTAGAATCTAGAGCCAACGGTACGTTTTCTATGTTAAACCATTACACCATTGAAAAACTGGTTACGTTTGCAATCGAAAGAAAAATGACTATAGTTGAAGAGGTAATGGCCCCTAAACTATGTTCTGGGATGAAAGTTACAGCTTCAGTGAAATCCGTTTGCAAATCGGAGTGATAGATTAGAATCTAGAGCCAACGGTACGTTTTCTATGTTAAACCATTACACCATTGAAAAACTGGTTACGTTTGCAATCGAAAGAAAAATGACTATAGTTGAAGAGGTAATGGCCCCTAAACTATGTTCTGGGATGAAAAATACAGCTTCAGTGAATTCCGTTTGCAAATCGGAGTGATAGATTAGAATCTAGAGCCAACGGTACGTTTTCTATGTTAAACCATTACACCATTGAAAAACTGGTTACGTTTGCAATCGAAAGAAAAATGACTATAGTTGAAGAGGTAATGGCCCCTAAACTATGTTCTGGGATGAAAGTTACAGCTTCAGTGAAATCCGTTTGCAAATCGGAGTGATAGATTAGAATCTAGAGCCAACGGTACGTTTTCTATGTTAAACCATTACACCATTGAAAAACTGGTTACGTTTGCAATCGAAAGAAAAATGACTATAGTTGAAGAGGTAATGGCCCCTAAACTATGTTCTGGGATGAAAAATACAGCTTCAGTGAAATCCGTTTGCAAATCGGAGTGATAGATTAGAATCTAGAGCCAACGGTACGTTTTCTATGTTAAACCATTACACCATTGAAAAACTGGTTACGTTTGCAATCGAAAGAAAAATGACTATAGTTGAAGAGGTAATGGCCCCTAAACTATGTTCTGGGATGAAAGTTACAGCTTCAGTGAAATCCGTTTGCAAATCGGAGTGATAGATTAGAATCTAGAGCCAACGGTACGTTTTCTATGTTAAACCATTACACCATTGAAAAACTGGTTACGTTTGCAATCGAAAGAAAAATGACTATAGTTGAAGAGGTAATGGCCCCTAAACTATGTTCTGGGATGAAAGTTACAGCTTCAGTGAAATCCGTTTGCAAATCGGAGTGATAGATTAGAATCTAGAGCCAACGGTACGTTTTCTATGTTAAACCATTACACCATTGAAAAACTGGTTACGTTTGCAATCGAAAGAAAAATGACTATAGTTGAAGAGGTAATGGCCCCTAAACTATGTTCTGGGATGAAAAATACAGCTTCAGTGAATTCCGTTTGCAAATCTGAGTGATAGATTAGAATCTAGAGCCAACGGTACGTTTTCTATGTTAAACCATTACACCATTGAAAAACTGGTTACGTTTGCAATCGAAAGAAAAATGACTATAGTTGAAGAGGTAATGGCCCCTAAACTATGTTCTGGGATGAAAGTTACAGCTTCAGTGAAATCCGTTTGCAAATCTGAGTGATAGATTAGAATCTAGAGCCAACGGTACGTTTTCTATGTTAAACCATTACACCATTGAAAAACTGGTTACGTTTGCAATCGAAAGAAAAATGACTATAGTTGAAGAGGTAATGGCCACTAAACTATGTTCTGGGATGTAAGTTACAGCTTCAGTGAAATCCGTTTGCAAATCGGAGTGATAGATTAGAATCTAGAGCCAACGGTACGTTTTCTATGTTAAACCATTACACCATTGAAAAACTGGTTACGTTTGCAATCGAAAGAAAAATGACTATAGTTGAAGAGGTAATGGCCCCTAAACTATGTTCTGGGATGAAAGTTACAGCTTCAGTGAAATCCGTTTGCAAATCGGAGTGATAGATTAGAATCTAGAGCCAACGGTACGTTTTCTATGTTAAACCATTACACCATTGAAAAACTGGTTACGTTTGCAATCGAAAGAAAAATGACTATAGTTGAAGAGGTAATGGCCCCTAAACTATGTTCTGGGATGAAAAATACAGCTTCAGTGAATTCCGTTTGCAAATCTGAGTGATAGATTAGAATCTAGAGCCAACGGTACGTTTTCTATGTTAAACCATTACACCATTGAAAAACTGGTTACGTTTGCAATCGAAAGAAAAATGACTATAGTTGAAGAGGTAATGGCCCCTAAACTATGTTCTGGGATGAAAGTTACAGCTTCAGTGAAATCCGTTTGCAAATCTGAGTGATAGATTAGAATCTAGAGCCAACGGTACGTTTTCTATGTTAAACCATTACACCATTGAAAAACTGGTTACGTTTGCAATCGAAAGAAAAATGACTATAGTTGAAGAGGTAATGGCCACTAAACTATGTTCTGGGATGAAAGTTACAGCTTCAGTGAAATCCGTTTGCAAATCGGAGTGATAGATTAGAATCTAGAGCCAACGGTACGTTTTCTATGTTAAACCATTACACCATTGAAAAACTGGTTACGTTTGCAATCGAAAGAAAAATGACTATAGTTGAAGAGGTAATGGCCCCTAAACTATGTTCTGGGATGAAAGTTACAGCTTCAGTGAAATCTGTTTGCAAATCGGAGTGATAGATTAGAATCTAGAGCCAACGGTACGTTTTCTATGTTAAACCATTACACCATTGAAAAACTGGTTACGTTTGCAATCGAAAGAAAAATGACTATAGTTGAAGAAGTAATGGCCCCTAAACTATGTTCTGGGATGAAAAATACAGCTTCAGTGAAATCCGTTTGCAAATCGGAGTGATAGATTAGAATCTAGAGCCAACGGTACGTTTTCTATGTTAAACCATTACACCATTGAAAAACTGGTTACATTTGCAATCGAAAGAAAAATGACTATAGTTGAAGAGGTAATGGCCCCTAAACTATGTTCTGGGATGAAAGTTACAGCTTCAGTGAAATCTGTTTGCAAATCGGAGTGATAGATTAGAATCTAGAGCCATAGATTAGAATCTATGTTAAACCATTACACCATTGAAAAACTGGTTACGTTTGCAATCGAAAGAAAAATGACTATAGTTGAAGAGGTAATGGCCCCTAAACTATGTTCTGGGATGAAAAATACAGCTTCAGTGAAATCCGTTTGCAAATCGGAGTGATAGATTAGAATCTAGAGCCAACGGTACGTTTTCTATGTTAAACCATTACACCATTGAAAAACTGGTTACGTTTGCAATCGAAAGAAAAATGACTATAGTTGAAGAGGTAATGGCCCCTAAACTATGTTCTGGGATGAAAAATACAGCTTCAGTGAAATCCGTTTGCAAATCGGAGTGATAGATTAGAATCTAGAGCCAACGGTACGTTTTCTATGTTAAACCATTACACCATTGAAAAACTGGTTACGTTTGCAATCGAAAGAAAAATGACTATAGTTGAAGAGGTAATGGCCCCTAAACTATGTTCTGGGATGAAAAATACAGCTTCAGTGAAATCCGTTTGCAAATCGGAGTGATAGATTAGAATCTAGAGCCAACGGTACGTTTTCTATGTTAAACCATTACACCATTGAAAAACTGGTTACGTTTGCAATCGAAAGAAAAATGACTATAGTTGAAGAGGTAATGGCCCCTAAACTATGTTCTGGGATGAAAAATACAGCTTCAGTGAATTCCGTTTGCAAATCGGAGTGATAGATTAGAATCTAGAGCCAACGGTACGTTTTCTATGTTAAACCATTACACCATTGAAAAACTGGTTACGTTTGCAATCGAAAGAAAAATGACTATAGTTGAAGAGGTAATGGCCCCTAAACTATGTTCTGGGATGAAAGTTACAGCTTCAGTGAAATCCGTTTGCAAATCGGAGTGATAGATTAGAATCTAGAGCCAACGGTACGTTTTCTATGTTAAACCATTACACCATTGAAAAACTGGTTACGTTTGCAATCGAAAGAAAAATGACTATAGTTGAAGAGGTAATGGCCCCTAAACTATGTTCTGGGATGAAAAATACAGCTTCAGTGAAATCCGTTTGCAAATCGGAGTGATAGATTAGAATCTAGAGCCAACGGTACGTTTTCTATGTTAAACCATTACACCATTGAAAAACTGGTTACGTTTGCAATCGAAAGAAAAATGACTATAGTTGAAGAGGTAATGGCCCCTAAACTATGTTCTGGGATGAAAGTTACAGCTTCAGTGAAATCCGTTTGCAAATCGGAGTGATAGATTAGAATCTAGGGCCAACGGTACGTTTTCTATGTTAAACCATTACACCATTGAAAAACTGGTTACGTTTGCAATCGAAAGAAAAATGACTATAGTTGAAGAGGTAATGGCCCCTAAACTATGTTCTGGGATGAAAGTTACAGCTTCAGTGAAATCCGTTTGCAAATCTGAGTGATAGATTAGAATCTAGAGCCAACGGTACGTTTTCTATGTTAAACCATTACACCATTGAAAAACTGGTTACGTTTGCAATCGAAAGAAAAATGACTATAGTTGAAGAGGTAATGGCCACTAAACTATGTTCTGGGATGAAAGTTACAGCTTCAGTGAAATCCGTTTGCAAATCGGAGTGATAGATTAGAATCTAGAGCCAACGGTACGTTTTCTATGTTAAACCATTACACCATTGAAAAACTGGTTACGTTTGCAATCGAAAGAAAAATGACTATAGTTGAAGAGGTAATGGCCCCTAAACTATGTTCTGGGATGAAAAATACAGCTTCAGTGAAATCCGTTTGCAAATCGGAGTGATAGATTAGAATCTAGAGCCAACGGTACGTTTTCTATGTTAAACCATTACACCATTGAAAAACTGGTTACGTTTGCAATCGAAAGAAAAATGACTATAGTTGAAGAGGTAATGGCCCCTAAACTATGTTCTGGGATGAAAAATACAGCTTCAGTGAATTCCGTTTGCAAATCGGAGTGATAGATTAGAATCTAGAGCCAACGGTACGTTTTCTATGTTAAACCATTACACCATTGAAAAACTGGTTACGTTTGCAATCGAAAGAAAAATGACTATAGTTGAAGAGGTAATGGCCCCTAAACTATGTTCTGGGATGAAAGTTACAGCTTCAGTGAAATCCGTTTGCAAATCGGAGTGATAGATTAGAATCTAGGGCCAACGGTACGTTTTCTATGTTAAACCATTACACCATTGAAAAACTGGTTACGTTTGCAATCGAAAGAAAAATGACTATAGTTGAAGAGGTAATGTCCCCTAAACTATGTTCTGGGATGAAAGTTACAGCTTCAGTGAAATCCGTTTGCAAATCTGAGTGATAGATTAGAATCTAGAGCCAACGGTACGTTTTCTATGTTAAACCATTACACCATTGAAAAACTGGTTACGTTTGCAATCGAAAGAAAAATGACTATAGTTGAAGAGGTAATGGCCACTAAACTATGTTCTGGGATGAAAGTTACAGCTTCAGTGAAATCCGTTTGCAAATCGGAGTGATAGATTAGAATCTAGAGCCAACGGTACGTTTTCTATGTTAAACCATTACACCATTGAAAAACTGGTTACGTTTGCAATCGAAAGAAAAATGACTATAGTTGAAGAGGTAATGGCCCCTAAACTATGTTCTGGGATGAAAAATACAGCTTCAGTGAAATCCGTTTGCAAATCGGAGTGATAGATTAGAATCTAGAGCCAACGGTACGTTTTCTATGTTAAACCATTACACCATTGAAAAACTGGTTACGTTTGCAATCGAAAGAAAAATGACTATAGTTGAAGAGGTAATGGCCCCTAAACTATGTTCTGGGATGAAAGTTACAGCTTCAGTGAAATCCGTTTGCAAATCGGAGTGATAGATTAGAATCTAGAGCCAACGGTACGTTTTCTATGTTAAACCATTACACCATTGAAAAACTGGTTACGTTTGCAATCGAAAGAAAAATGACTATAGTTGAAGAGGTAATGGCCCCTAAACTATGTTCTGGGATGAAAAATACAGCTTCAGTGAAATCCGTTTGCAAATCGGAGTGATAGATTAGAATCTAGAGCCAACGGTACGTTTTCTATGTTAAACCATTACACCATTGAAAAACTGGTTACGTTTGCAATCAAAAGAAAAATGACTATAGTTGAAGAGGTAATGGCCCCTAAACTATGTTCTGGGATGAAAGTTACAGCTTCAGTGAAATCCGTTTGCAAATCGGAGTGATAGATTAGAATCTAGAGCCAACGGTACGTTTTCTATGTTAAACCATTACACCATTGAAAAACTGGTTACGTTTGCAATCAAAAGAAAAATGACTATAGTTGAAGAGGTAATGGCCCCTAAACTATGTTCTGGGATGAAAGTTACAGCTTCAGTGAAATCCGTTTGCAAATCGGAGTGATAGATTAGAATCTAGAGCCAACGGTACGTTTTCTATGTTAAACCATTACACCATTGAAAAACTGGTTACGTTTGCAATCGAAAGAAAAATGACTATAGTTGAAGAGGTAATGGCCCCTAAACTATGTTCTGGGATGAAAGTTACAGCTTCAGTGAAATCCGTTTGCAAATCTGAGTGATAGATTAGAATCTAGAGCCAACGGTACGTTTTCTATGTTAAACCATTACACCATTGAAAAACTGGTTACGTTTGCAATCGAAAGAAAAATGACTATAGTTGAAGAGGTAATGGCCACTAAACTATGTTCTGGGATGAAAGTTACAGCTTCAGTGAAATCCGTTTGCAAATCGGAGTGATAGATTAGAATCTAGAGCCAACGGTACGTTTTCTATGTTAAACCATTACACCATTGAAAAACTGGTTACGTTTGCAATCGAAAGAAAAATGACTATAGTTGAAGAGGTAATGGCCCCTAAACTATGTTCTGGGATGAAAAATACAGCTTCAGTGAATTCCGTTTGCAAATCTGAGTGATAGATTAGAATCTAGAGCCAACGGTACGTTTTCTATGTTAAACCATTACACCATTGAAAAACTGGTTACGTTTGCAATCGAAAGAAAAATGACTATAGTTGAAGAGGTAATGGCCACTAAACTATGTTCTGGGATGAAAGTTACAGCTTCAGTGAAATCCGTTTGCAAATCGGAGTGATAGATTAGAATCTAGAGCCAACGGTACGTTTTCTATGTTAAACCATTACACCATTGAAAAACTGGTTACGTTTGCAATCGAAAGAAAAATGACTATAGTTGAAGAGGTAATGGCCCCTAAACTATGTTCTGGGATGAAAAATACAGCTTCAGTGAATTCCGTTTGCAAATCTGAGTGATAGATTAGAATCTAGAGCCAACGGTACGTTTTCTATGTTAAACCATTACACCATTGAAAAACTGGTTACGTTTGCAATCGAAAGAAAAATGACTATAGTTGAAGAGGTAATGGCCCCTAAACTATGTTCTGGGATGAAAGTTACAGCTTCAGTGAAATCCGTTTGCAAATCGGAGTGATAGATTAGAATCTAGAGCCAACGGTACGTTTTCTATGTTAAACCATTACACCATTGAAAAACTGGTTACGTTTGCAATCGAAAGAAAAATGACTATAGTTGAAGAGGTAATGGCCCCTAAACTATGTTCTGGGATGAAAGTTACAGCTTCAGTGAAATCTGTTTGCAAATCGGAGTGATAGATTAGAATCTAGAGCCAACGGTACGTTTTCTATGTTAAACCATTACACCATTGAAAAACTGGTTACGTTTGCAATCGAAAGAAAAATGACTATAGTTGAAGAAGTAATGGCCCCTAAACTATGTTCTGGGATGAAAAATACAGCTTCAGTGAAATCCGTTTGCAAATCGGAGTGATAGATTAGAATCTAGAGCCAACGGTACGTTTTCTATGTTAAACCATTACACCATTGAAAAACTGGTTACGTTTGCAATCGAAAGAAAAATGACTATAGTTGAAGAGGTAATGGCCCCTAAACTATGTTCTGGGATGAAAGTTACAGCTTCAGTGAAATCTGTTTGCAAATCGGAGTGATAGATTAGAATCTAGAGCCATAGATTAGAATCTATGTTAAACCATTACACCATTGAAAAACTGGTTACGTTTGCAATCGAAAGAAAAATGACTATAGTTGAAGAGGTAATGGCCCCTAAACTATGTTCTGGGATGAAAAATACAGCTTCAGTGAAATCCGTTTGCAAATCGGAGTGATAGATTAGAATCTAGAGCCAACGGTACGTTTTCTATGTTAAACCAATTCCATTTATTTTTATTGAAAAATTTTTACAGTACAGAAGAGAAAGTTATGGTTAGCTTAGAACAGTGTACATGAATTCTTATATAAATTCTTACATAAATTCGTGTATGTTAATATAGGTAATATAATAATACAATATTACACGAACCATATAATAATATAATATAACAACTATAATATAACAAGAATAATATAATAGGTAACCAGCTTTATTAGTAGACATTGCAAGTTCAGATGTTTATTACAATAATTTAAACACTGTCCCAATAAGTGGGAGTAGTCAAGAACAATACTTGACGTAGGTTGCTAATAAATACTGTGAAGTAAGGGGTTATAATGTGACAGTACTATATCTAATCTATCAAATTCCACCAAAATTTTGGGTAAGGAGTCTCGTTCCCAGAGAGTATCCCGTGTCTGATTTTGGGTATCTTATTGGAGTTTCTACTCCATAGGATTTACATGTGTGATGCTTTGTATGATCCTCTCAACCTGGAGAATGGGGGAATCTCACCGCCCTACAGAGACTCCAGGGAGTGGTATTGACATATCTAGGGTATCGTATATCACACATGAGTTCATGTGGATACAGGTCTACAGGGACCAAGGAGTTTCTAGTGGTTGATTGTGTGAGTCAATGAGTTTATAAATCTATAAATGTTCCAAGGTATCATTCTGTAATGATGATGATTGTAAGTTGGAAGGTCAATTATTCCTAAACCTAAAACATAAGTGTTGTAACACTAACAAATAGCTATACTAGGTAAAACCTAGGGAACAACTAAACTATTCTATCCTACAAGCTGTGTAGTGTTGCCTTTGTAGATCCGAAGGTCCAGCGTGCGGGGATGTGTGGACTGAGGTGTATGTACACATTATATATTGTTAGATACAGTCACAACATTCCCATTATGCATATTGTCCATATTTTCAGAAGTAAAAGGAGGTTGGTCTCGTGAGGTAGACACATATCTGTTCATTGGTTGATCCGTGAGAGGATCTATACACTCAAAATTTCAAGAGTTGTGAGCTCTTGTAAACTGTAGGCCAGAGTCGAGCCCTGCTCAGGAAAGACTTTAGTCCACCACTTCGAATTGCCCAAGCTTTTTCGGCTAATAGGTTTGATTCGACAATTCGTAGGATTTCTCCAATTGTTGGAATAACTACAGATTTCCAATTTACAGCAATTTGGTTTCTAGTTACGATAAATATATGGTTGTATATAAGTCTCTCCTGAGGGGGTAGGTCTCTAATCCCTAGATGTAGTAAAGCCATACCCGGGGGGATAGCTTGTAAGGACACAGGCAATTTCTTCAGGAATCCCTCTATATTGTTTCTTAGTGTTTTTAGTTTTGGACAATCCCAGAGTATATGACCGATGGAACCCGTCATGTTGCATCCCCTCCAGCAAAGAGGTGAGGTATTCATATCAAATTTGGCTATCTTCTCTGGGGACATGTACCACAGCCATATAGTTTTTATTAGGCCCTCGTAATGGTTTACACAGTGTGAAGATTGCTTTACTGACTTCATAGTCAATTCCAATTCTTCCAGGTCTATCTCAGATCCCAAGTAATCCTGCCAGCTTTCTACTTGCCATTTGGGGAATTTTTCTTTTAGAGTTAGTAAGGCTCTATAAAAAATTGATGTGCCTTTAATGTTTTTTCCTTCTGGTTGAAGTAATTTCTTAATTTGTGGGGTAATAGTGATGGGATTATGTCGGTATTTCATTAAAAATTTGTTGATTTTGGGATATATGAGAATATCTGTGGAGGGGATATTATAGATTGACATTAAGTCTTCGAATGACTTGATTTCATGTGTATCCAATAGGTCTGTAATCTCCTTTATACCCAAGTCAACCCAATCTTGTAGATCAATATTTCTGATAACTGAGTTAAGAGCAGTTAGAGGGGTATTTATTTCAATGGCTAAAGATTCTTCCTTGGATAGTTTTAGAAACTCTTTCCATAATTTTACTGTGTTGGCTGTAATAGGATTGTAGCTACTTTGTCTGAACTCCCAGACCAACCTTGAATGTAGGAAGAGTCTGTAAGAGTTGTTTGGGAGTTGTTCTTCTTCTATAGAGAGCCATTGTTTAGTTTTATCTTCTAGCCATATTGCTCTAGATTGATCTAGTAGGGTTGCCTTGTAATAAAGCTCGATATTGGGAACTCCCAGGCCTAAATTGGATGTGTGTGTAGTTAAAATTTTGTTGGAAAATCTAGATTTTTTGTTCAGTAATATAAATTGATTGAGTAATTTTTGAAGATTGTTAAAGAAGGTTTGAGGGGCTTTGATTGGTAAGTTCCTGAATAGGTAGAGTAGCTGAGGAAGTATTATCATCTTAAAAGCTGCTGCTCTACCCATCCAGGAATACTCCACTTTGGCCAATGCTTCTAGTTTAGTTTTAAATTTCTTCAACCAGGGATTATAATTTTCTTTGTATAATTGGTTTATTTGTGGGGTCAAGTATATACCCAGGTATTTTATTGCTGTATCGTTCCAAGAGAAGCTGCAGGATTCCTTGAGAGTAATTTTAGTTTTTTGAGGGATAAAACATGGAAGAATAACTGTTTTCGTTTGGTTGAGTTTATAAAAGGAGATACGAGAAAATTTATTGAGTTCTGTGGTAGCAGCAGGTAAAGATAATAGTGGTTTCTGAAGAAATAAAATGATATCGTCTGCATATAAACTTAGTTTGGTAGTTGATTGGTTTAATTTTATGCCATGGATTTGGGGGTTGTCTCTTATACTCTGGGCTAAGGGTTCTATAGATAAATTGAAAATTAGTGGCGAGAGGGGGCATCCCTGACGGGTTCCATTCTTAATGTTAAAAGTCTGGGATAGAGAGCCAGAAGAGAGGACCTTCGCAGAGGGCTGAGTATATAAGGCTAATATCGCCTTATGTAGGAAGTTGGGGATTCCGAATTTTGTCAGTACTCTTGATAGGTATAGCCAATTGACTCTGTCGAACGCCTTCTCCGCATCAAGTGATACTAATAGAGTAGGCGTTCGACAGAGCCCAACTCTGTAGATCAAAGCAAGTGCCTTGCGTGTGCCATCAGAAGTTGATCTGTTTCTTGTAAAACCTACCTGGTCGGAATGGAGAAGTTGCGGCATAAAGGGGGTTAACCTATTTGCTATGACTTTAGCATATATTTTTATGTCGGAGTTGAGTAGGGAAATGGGTCTATAGTTAGCAGGATCGGAGGGATCCTTGTCTTCCTTGGGGATGGTAGAAATTAAGGCAGAAAGGGACTCTTTAGGGAAAACACCAGTGATTGCTATATCGTTGAACATATCAGTGAGTGGTTTTGCTAAAATAGTTACAAATTTCTTGAAATATTCATTGATATACCCATCTGGGCCAGGGGCTTTGTCATTCTTGAGAGAGTTTATGGCATAGATTATTTCTTGTTGATTGAAGGGGGACCCTAGTACCTTCTTCTCAAAGTCAGGTAGAGAAGGAAGATTAATTTTATCCAGATAGTTATCTATCTCTTGGGTGTTTGGGTTATGGGTGTTTGGGTCTAGTTCTAAATTATAAAGTTTCTCATAATATATAGCAAGGGAGTCTACAATGTCTTGTGGGTGGTATACAGCAGTATTTGATTGGGGATGGATTATTTTAACTATTCTATGGTGTATTCTTTTACCCTTAATCTTTCTTGCCATAGCCTTTCCTGCTCTATTGTTATCGTAGTACCAGTTTTCCCGGAGAATAGTTTGCCACTTATCGTAGTCATAATACATAATATCTGCCAATTCTTGCCTAGTTTCTTCTAGAATTTTAGTCAAATGGTGTTTTTTATTATTAAAAATTTCTTTTTCTAGGGACTTTATTTTGTGTAGTAATCTGTCTGTAGTTTCTTTTCTTTTTTTCTTTTGTATGGAGCTCAATTTTATGATTACACCTCGCATAACAGCCTTGTGGGCGTTCCACAAGGTTGTCTTGGAGACATCTTTAGTGTCGTTCAACTCAAAATACTCAGCAAGTTCCTTCTTTATAGTGGGTAGAGTGTGCTCAGAATTAAGGATGAATTTGTTCAATTTCCACAATTGGGGGGAAGCGGTAGAGTTTTGTAATTTAAATTTTGTGATTAGAGGAGAATGGTCTGACCATATTCTGGGTAGTATTTCTGTTTCAGTTATTAAAGGCAAAGTGAATCTGTCAGTCAGGCAGTAATCGATGCGAGTAAAGGATTTCTGAACTGGAGAGTAATATGTATATTCACGTGATTTGGGGTGAAAACATCTCCATGAATCATAGAGTTCAAAGGACATCAATGCAGGTTGAAGGATGGAGTGTGCTCTCCTGCTACTAGCTGTACAATCTATCTGGACATCTGCTACTGCATTGAAATCTCCAGACACGAATAGATGTCCTTTTTGGAGAGTGTTGATTTTTTTCAATTTTTTATTAATAAATTTCAGTTGGTGAGAATTTGGAGCATATATGTTTGCGAAAGTATATTCCTGAGAGTTGATCTTTCCTTGTACTATCACTAGTCTACCGTCTTCACTGGTAAAAGTCTCCTCAATCACCAAGCCTAAAGTATCTTTAAAAGCAATACTTACTCCAGCTTTCTTTTTATTACCTTTTAGGGTGGAATGAAAAATATTTGAAAATTGATGGAGTTTGAACTTACTTGCTGAGATTTTGGTTAAATGAGTCTCCTGAATACATACAATGTCTGCCTTATGTTCCTTGATTAATTTCTGCAGTAGAAA
>NW_027152732.1:0-26862 GCF_040937935.1 Hyperolius riggenbachi
AATGGCCCCTAAACTATGTTCTGGGATGAAAGTTACAGCTTCAGTGAAATCCGTTTGCAAATCGGAGTGATAGATTAGAATCTAGAGCCAACGGTAAGTTTTCTATGTTAAACCATTACACCATTGAAAAACTGGTTACGTTTGCAATTGAAAGAAAAATGACTATAGTTGAAGAAGTAATGGCCCCTAAACTATGTTCTGGGATGAAAGTTACAGCTTCAGTGAAATCCGTTTGCAAATCGGAGTGATAGATTAGAATCTAGAGCCAACGGTAAGTTTTCTATGTTAAACCATTACACCATTGAAAAACTGGTTACGTTTGCAATTGAAAGAAAAATGACTATAGTTGAAGAAGTAATGACCCCTAAACTATGTTCTGGGAAGAAAGTTACAGCTTCAGTGAAATCCGTTTGCAAATCGGAGTGATAGATTAGAATCTAGAGCCAACGGTAAGTTTTCTATGTTAAACCATTACACCATTGAAAAACTGGTTACGTTTGCAATTGAAAGAAAAATGACTATAGTTGAAGAAGTAATGGCCCCTAAACTATGTTCTGGGATGAAAGTTACAGCTTCAGTGAAATCCGTTTGCAAATCGGAGTGATAGATTAGAATCTAGAGCCAACGGTAAGTTTTCTATGTTAAACCATTACACCATTGAAAAACTGGTTACGTTTGCAATTGAAAGAAAAATGACTATAGTTGAAGAAGTAATGGCCCCTAAACTATGTTCTGGGATGAAAGTTACAGCTTCAGTGAAATCCGTTTGCAAATCGGAGTGATAGATTAGAATCTAGAGCCAACGGTAAGTTTTCTATGTTAAACCATTACACCATTGAAAAACTGGTTACGTTTGCAATTGAAAGAAAAATGACTATAGTTGAAGAAGTAATGGCCCCTAAACTATGTTCTGGGATGAAAGTTACAGCTTCAGTGAAATCCGTTTGCAAATCGGAGTGATAGATTAGAATCTAGAGCCAACGGTAAGTTTTCTATGTTAAACCATTACACCATTGAAAAACTGGTTACGTTTGCAATTGAAAGAAAAATGACTATAGTTGAAGAAGTAATGGCCCCTAAACTATGTTCTGGGATGAAAGTTACAGCTTCAGTGAAATCCGTTTGCAAATCTCGGAGTGATAGATTAGAATCTAGAGCCAACGGTAAGTTTTCTATGTTAAGCCATTACACCATTGAAAAACTGGTTACGTTTGCAATTGAAAGAAAAATGACTATAGTTGAAGAAGTAATGGCCCCTAAACTATGTTCTGGGATGAAAGTTACAGCTTCAGTGAAATCCGTTTGCAAATCGGAGTGATAGATTAGAATCTAGAGCCAACGGTAAGTTTTCTATGGTAAACCATTACACCATTGAAAAACTGGTTACTTTTGCAATCGAAAGAAAAATGACTATAGTTGAAGAAGTAATGGCCCCTAAACTATGTTCTGGGATGAAAGTTACAGCTTCAGTGAAATCCGTTTGCAAATCGGAGTGATAGATTAGAATCTAGAGCCAACGGTAAGTTTTCTATGTTAAACCATTACACCATTGAAAAACTGGTTACGTTTGCAATTGAAAGAAAAATGACTATAGTTGAAGAAGTAATGGCCCCTAAACTATGTTCTGGGATGAAAGTTACAGCTTCAGTGAAATCCGTTTGCAAATCGGAGTGATAGATTAGAATCTAGAGCCAACGGTAAGTTTTCTATGTTAAACCATTACACCATTGAAAAACTGGTTACGTTTGCAATCGAAAGAAAAATGACTATAGTTGAAGAAGTAATGGCCCCTAAACTATGTTCTGGGATGAAAGTTACAGCTTCAGTGAAATCCGTTTGCAAATCGGAGTGATAGATTAGAATCTAGAGCCAACGGTAAGTTTTCTATGTTAAACCATTACACCATTGAAAAACTGGTTACGTTTGCAATTGAAAGAAAAATGACTATAGTTGTAGAAGTAATGGCCCCTAAACTATGTTCTGGGATGAAAGTTACAGCTTCAGTGAAATCCGTTTGCAAATCGGAGTGATAGATTAGAATCTAGAGCCAACGGTAAGTTTTCTATGTTAAACCATTACACCATTGAAAAACTGGTTACGTTTGCAATTGAAAGAAAAATGACTATAGTTGAAGAAGTAATGGCCCCTAAACTATGTTCTGGGATGAAAGTTACAGCTTCAGTGAAATCCGTTTGCAAATCGGAGTGATAGATTAGAATCTAGAGCCAACGGTAAGTTTTCTATGTTAAACCATTACACCATTGAAAAACTGGTTACGTTTGCAATTGAAAGAAAAATGACTATAGTTGAAGAAGTAATGGCCCCTAAACTATGTTCTGGGATGAAAGTTACAGCTTCAGTGAAATCCGTTTGCAAATCGGAGTGATAGATTAGAATCTAGAGCCAACGGTAAGTTTTCTATGTTAAACCATTACACCATTGAAAAACTGGTTACGTTTGCAATTGAAAGAAAAATGACTATAGTTGAAGAAGTAATGGCCCCTAAACTATGTTCTGGGATGAAAGTTACAGCTTCAGTGAAATCCGTTTGCAAATCGGAGTGATAGATTAGAATCTAGAGCCAACGGTAAGTTTTCTATGTTAAACCATTACACCATTGAAAAACTGGTTACGTTTGCAATTGAAAGAAAAATGACTATAGTTGAAGAAGTAATGGCCCCTAAACTATGTTCTGGGATGAAAGTTACAGCTTCAGTGAAATACGTTTGCAAATCGGAGTGATAGATTAGAATCTAGAGCCAACGGTAAGTTTTCTATGTTAAACCATTACACCATTGAAAAACTGGTTACGTTTGCAATTGAAAGAAAAATGACTATAGTTGAAGAAGTAATGGCCCCTAAACTATGTTCTGGGATGAAAGTTACAGCTTCAGTGAAATCCGTTTGCAAATCGGAGTGATAGATTAGAATCTAGAGCCAACGGTAAGTTTTGTATGTTAAACCATTACACCATTGAAAAACTGGTTACGTTTGCAATTGAAAGAAAAATGACTATAGTTGAAGAAGTAATGGCCCCTAAACTATGTTCTGGGATGAAAGTTACAGCTTCAGTGAAATCCGTTTGCAAATCGGAGTGATAGATTAGAATCTAGAGCCAACGGTAAGTTTTCTATGTTAAACCATTACACCATTGAAAAACTGGTTACGTTTGCAATTGAAAGAAAAATGACTATAGTTGAAGAAGTAATGGCCCCTAAACTATGTTCTGGGATGAAAGTTACAGCTTCAGTGAAATCCGTTTGCAAACGGAGTGATAGATTAGAATCTAGAGCCAACGGTAAGTTTTCTATGTTAAACCATTACACCATTGAAAAACTGGTTACGTTTGCAATTGAAAGAAAAATGACTATAGTTGAAGAAGTAATGGCCCCTAAACTATGTTCTGGGATGAAAGTTACAGCTTCAGTGAAATCCGTTTGCAAATCGGAGTGATAGATTAGAATCTAGAGCCAACGGTAAGTTTTCTATGTTAAACCATTACACCATTGAAAAACTGGTTACGTTTGCAATTGAAAGAAAAATGACTATAGTTGAAGAAGTAATGGCCCCTAAACTATGTTCTGGGATGAAAGTTACAGCTTCAGTGAAATCCGTTTGCAAATCGGAGTGATAGATTAGAATCTAGAGCCAACGGTAAGTTTTCTATGTTAAACCATTACACCATTGAAAAACTGGTTACGTTTGCAATTGAAAGAAAAATGACTATAGTTGAAGAAGTAATGGCCCCTAAACTATGTTCTGGGATGAAAGTTACAGCTTCAGTGAATTCCGTTTGCAAATCGGAGTGATAGATTAGAATCTAGAGCCAACGGTAAGTTTTCTATGTTAAACCATTACACCATTGAAAAACTGGTTACGTTTGCAATTGAAAGAAAAATGACTATAGTTGAAGAAGTAATGGCCCCTAAACTATGTTCTGGGATGAAAGTTACAGCTTCAGTGAAATCCGTTTGCAAATCGGAGTGATAGATTAGAATCTAGAGCCAACGGTAAGTTTTCTATGTTAAACCATTACACCATTGAAAAACTGGTTACGTCTGCAATTGAAAGAAAAATGACTATAGTTGAAGAAGTAATGGCCCCTAAACTATGTTCTGGGATGAAAGTTACAGCTTCAGTGAAATCCGTTTGCAAATCGGAGTGATAGATTAGAATCTAGAGCCAACGGTAAGTTTTCTATGTTAAACCATTACACCATTGAAAAACTGCTTAAGTTTGCAATCGAAAGAAAAATGACTATAGTTGAAGAAGTAATGGCCCCTAAACTATGTTCTGGGATGAAAGTTACAGCTTCAGTGAAATCCGTTTGCAAATCGGAGTGATAGATTAGAATCTAGAGCCAACGGTAAGTTTTCTATGTTAAACCATTACACCATTGAAAAACTGGTTACGTTTGCAATCGAAAGAAAAATGACTATAGTTGAAGGAGTAATGGCCCCTAAACTATGTTCTGGGATGAAAGTTACAGCTTCAGTGAAATCCGTTTGCAAATCGGAGTGATAGATTAGAATCTAGAGCCAACGGTAAGTTTTCTATGTTAAACCATTACACCATTGAAAAACTGGTTACGTTTGCAATTGAAAGAAAAATGACTATAGTTGAAGAAGTAATGGCCCCTAAACTATGTTCTGGGATGAAAGTTACAGCTTCAGTGAAATCCGTTTGCAAATCGGAGTGATAGATTAGAATCTAGGGCCAACGGTAAGTCTTCTATGTTAAACCATTACACCATTGAAAAACTGGTTACGTTTGCAATCGAAAGAAAAATGACTATAGTTGAAGAAGTAATGGCCCCTAAACTATGTTCTGGGATGAAAGTTACAGCTTCAGTGAAATCCGTTTGCAAATCGGAGTGATAGATTAGAATCTAGAGCCAACGGTAAGTTTTCTATGTTAAACCATTACACCATTGAAAAACTGGTTACGTTTGCAATCGAAAGAAAAATGACTATAGTTGAAGGAGTAATGGCCCCTAAACTATGTTCTGGGATGAAAGTTACAGCTTCAGTGAAATCCGTTTGCAAATCGGAGTGATAGATTAGAATCTAGAGCCAACGGTAAGTTTTCTATGTTAAACCATTACACCATTGAAAAACTGGTTACGTTTGCAATTGAAAGAAAAATGACTATAGTTGAAGAAGTAATGGCCCCTAAACTATGTTCTGGGATGAAAGTTACAGCTTCAGTGAAATCCGTTTGCAAATCGGAGTGATAGATTAGAATCTAGGGCCAACGGTAAGTCTTCTATGTTAAACCATTACACCATTGAAAAACTGGTTACGTTTGCAATCGAAAGAAAAATGACTATAGTTGAAGAAGTAATGGCCCCTAAACTATGTTCTGGGATGAAAGTTACAGCTTCAGTGAAATCCGTTTGCAAATCGGAGTGATAGATTAGAATCTAGAGCCAACGGTAAGTTTTCTATGTTAAACCATTACACCATTGAAAAACTGGTTACGTTTGCAATTGAAAGAAAAATGACTATAGTTGAAGAAGTAATGGCCCCTAAACTATGTTCTGGGATGAAAGTTACAGCTTCAGTGAAATCCGTTTGCAAATCGGAGTGATAGATTAGAATCTAGAGCCAACGGTAAGTTTTCTATGTTAAACCATTACACCATTGAAAAACTGGTTACGTTTGCAATTGAAAGAAAAATGACTATAGTTGAAGAAGTAATGGCCCCTAAACTATGTTCTGGGATGAAAGTTACAGCTTCAGTGAAATCCGTTTGCAAATCGGAGTGATAGATTAGAATCTAGAGCCAACGGTAAGTTTTCTATGTTAAACCATTACACCATTGAAAAACTGGTTACGTTTGCAATTGAAAGAAAAATGACTATAGTTGAAGAAGTAATGGCCCCTAAACTATGTTCTGGGATGAAAGTTACAGCTTCAGTGAAATCCGTTTGCAAATCGGAGTGATAGATTAGAATCTAGAGCCAACGGTAAGTTTTCTATGTTAAACCATTACACCATTGAAAAACTGGTTACGTTTGCAATTGAAAGAAAAATGACTATAGTTGAAGAAGTAATGGCCCCTAAACTATGTTCTGGGATGAAAGTTACAGCTTCAGTGAAATCCGTTTGCAAATCGGAGTGATAGATTAGAATCTAGAGCCAACGGTAAGTTTTCTATGTTAAGCCATTACACCATTGAAAAACTGGTTACGTTTGCAATTGAAAGAAAAATGACTATAGTTGAAGAAGTAATGGCCCCTAAACTATGTTCTGGGATGAAAGTTACAGCTTCAGTGAAATCCGTTTGCAAATCGGAGTGATAGATTAGAATCTAGAGCCAACGGTAAGTTTTCTATGTTAAACCATTACACCATTGAAAAACTGGTTACGTTTGTAATTGAAAGAAAAATGACTATAGTTGAAGAAGTAATGGCCCCTAAACTATGTTCTGGGATGAAAGTTACAGCTTCAGTGAAATCCGTTTGCAAATCGGAGTGATAGATTAGAATCTAGAGCCAACGGTAAGTTTTCTATGTTAAACCATTACACCATTGAAAAACTGGTTACGTTTGCAATTGAAAGAAAAATGACTATAGTTGAAGAAGTAATGGCCCCTAAACTATGTTCTGGGATGAAAGTTACAGCTTCAGTGAAATCCGTTTGCAAATCGGAGTGATAGATTAGAATCTAGAGCCAACGGTAAGTTTTCTATGTTAAACCATTACACCATTGAAAAACTGGTTACGTCTGCAATTGAAAGAAAAATGACTATAGTTGAAGAAGTAATGGCCCCTAAACTATGTTCTGGGATGAAAGTTACAGCTTCAGTGAAATCCGTTTGCAAATCGGAGTGATAGATTAGAATCTAGAGCCAACGGTAAGTTTTCTATGTTAAACCATTACACCATTGAAAAACTGGTTACGTTTGCAATTGAAAGAAAAATGACTATAGTTGAAGAAGTAATGGCCCCTAAACTATGTTCTGGGATGAAAGTTACAGCTTCAGTGAAATCCGTTTGCAAATCGGAGTGATAGATTAGAATCTAGAGCCAACGGTAAGTTTTCTATGTTAAACCATTACACCATTGAAAAACTGGTTACGTTTGCAATCGAAAGAAAAATGACTATAGTTGAAGAAGTAATGGCCCCTAAACTATGTTCTGGGATGAAAGTTACAGCTTCAGTGAAATCCGTTTGCAAATCGGAGTGATAGATTAGAATCTAGAGCCAACGGTAAGTTTTCTATGTTAAACCATTACACCATTGAAAAACTGGTTACGTTTGCAATTGAAAGAAAAATGACTATAGTTGAAGAAGTAATGGCCCCTAAACTATGTTCTGGGATGAAAGTTACAGCTTCAGTGAAATCCGTTTGCAAATCGGAGTGATAGATTAGAATCTAGAGCCAACGGTAAGTTTTCTATGTTAAACCATTACACCATTGAAAAACTGGTTACGTTTGCAATTGAAAGAAAAATGACTATAGTTGAAGAAGTAATGGCCCCTAAACTATGTTCTGGGATGAAAGTTACAGCTTCAGTGAAATCCGTTTGCAAATCGGAGTGATAGATTAGAATCTAGAGCCAACGGTAAGTTTTCTATGTTAAGCCATTACACCATTGAAAAACTGGTTACGTTTGCAATTGAAAGAAAAATGACTATAGTTGAAGAAGTAATGGCCCCTAAACTATGTTCTGGGATGAAAGTTACAGCTTCAGTGAAATCCGTTTGCAAATCGGAGTGATAGATTAGAATCTAGAGCCAACGGTAAGTTTTCTATGTTAAACCATTACACCATTGAAAAACTGGTTACGTTTGTAATTGAAAGAAAAATGACTATAGTTGAAGAAGTAATGGCCCCTAAACTATGTTCTGGGATGAAAGTTACAGCTTCAGTGAAATCCGTTTGCAAATCGGAGTGATAGATTAGAATCTAGAGCCAACGGTAAGTTTTCTATGTTAAACCATTACACCATTGAAAAACTGGTTACGTTTGCAATCGAAAGAAAAATGACTATAGTTGAAGAAGTAATGGCCCCTAAACTATGTTCTGGGATGAAAGTTACAGCTTCAGTGAAATCCGTTTGCAAATCGGAGTGATAGATTAGAATCTAGAGCCAACGGTAAGTTTTCTATGTTAAACCATTACACCATTGAAAAACTGGTTACGTTTGCAATTGAAAGAAAAATGACTATAGTTGAAGAAGTAATGGCCCCTAAACTATGTTCTGGGATGAAAGTTACAGCTTCAGTGAAATCCGTTTGCAAATCGGAGTGATAGATTAGAATCTAGAGCCAACGGTAAGTTTTCTATGTTAAACCATTACACCATTGAAAAACTGCTTACGTTTGCAATTGAAAGAAAAATGACTATAGTTGAAGAAGTAATGGCCCCTAAACTATGTTCTGGGATGAAAGTTACAGCTTCAGTGAAATCCGTTTGCAAATCGGAGTGATAGATTAGAATCTAGAGCCAACGGTAAGTTTTCTATGTTAAACCATTACACCATTGAAAAACTGGTTACGTTTGCAATTGAAAGAAAAATGACTATAGTTGAAGAAGTAATGGCCCCTAAACTATGTTCTGGGATGAAAGTTACAGCTTCAGTGAAATCCGTTTGCAAATCGGAGTGATAGATTAGAATCTAGAGCCAACGGTAAGTTTTCTATGTTAAACCATTACACCATTGAAAAACTGGTTACGTTTGCAATTGAAAGAAAAATGACTATAGTTGAAGAAGTAATGGCCCCTAAACTATGTTCTGGGATGAAAGTTACAGCTTCAGTGAAATCCGTTTGCAAATCGGAGTGATAGATTAGAATCTAGAGCCAACGGTAAGTTTTCTATGTTAAACCATTACACCATTGAAAAACTGGTTACGTTTGCAATTGAAAGAAAAATGACTATAGTTGTAGAAGTAATGGCCCCTAAACTATGTTCTGGGATGAAAGTTACAGCTTCAGTGAAATCCGTTTGCAAATCGGAGTGATAGATTAGAATCTAGAGCCAACGGTAAGTTTTCTATGTTAAACCATTACACCATTGAAAAACTGGTTACGTTTGCAATTGAAAGAAAAATGACTATAGTTGAAGAAGTAATGGCCCCTAAACTATGTTCTGGGATGAAAGTTACAGCTTCAGTGAAATCCGTTTGCAAATCGGAGTGATAGATTAGAATCTAGAGCCAACGGTAAGTTTTCTATGTTAAACCATTACACCATTGAAAAACTGGTTACGTTTGCAATTGAAAGAAAAATGACTATAGTTGAAGAAGTAATGGCCCCTAAACTATGTTCTGGGATGAAAGTTACAGCTTCAGTGAAATCCGTTTGCAAATCAGAGTGATAGATTAGAATCTAGAGCCAACGGTAAGTTTTCTATGTTAAACCATTACACCATTGAAAAACTGGTTACGTTTGCAATTGAAAGAAAAATGACTATAGTTGAAGAAGTAATGGCCCCTAAACTATGTTCTGGGATGAAAGTTACAGCTTCAGTGAAATCCGTTTGCAAATCGGAGTGATAGATTAGAATCTAGAGCCAACGGTAAGTTTTCTATGTTAAACCATTACACCATTGAAAAACTGGTTACGTTTGCAATTGAAAGAAAAATGACTATAGTTGAAGAAGTAATGGCCCCTAAACTATGTTCTGGGATGAAAGTTACAGCTTCAGTGAAATCCGTTTGCAAATCGGAGTGATAGATTAGAACCGAGAGCCAACGGTAAGTTTTCTATGTTAAACCAGTAACAATAGTATTTTTATTGGAATTTTCAAATTTTAACAGTGAGTGCAAAAACAAGTAGATAGGCATATCATAAATCAAATGCAGATCAATTGCAGTAAAATTGAAATTAAGCATTGATGTAGATTACTTACATTTGTTTTTTTGAGCAGGTGTTTCTAGTTGTTTTTAAGAGGACTTATCTTTATTGATACAAAATATAATATGAAAATATGAACATAAATCTTTATAACCTTCATAAGAAAAAAGAAGAGAATAGTTAAGGAGGAGTAATAAAGTATTGAGTTATTAAAGTTTTACTTTGAAGAGGATAGTGGAGGTATCTAATTGTTGGGAAAATACGCGTAAAACCGGTTTAGAACGCGTATTTGATGTGTAGCTGCTTGTAGTGATTGTACATTATACGTAATGAGCATTGTCAAAGAGCGCGTGTATGCGTATAATGCGTTCTGAACAATTCTTCATATTCTTATGTTGAGTTATGTTTAATTTTTCCAACTATCATTGAGTACTATCATTGTGTGTTATTTTAGTATTAATTTATGCAAAGTTATTTTAGTTATTTTAAATTGTATACTATGGGTTTCTGATTCTCTGTGGGGTCTTGTTAATCAAAAAATTGTTAAATTATTGTTAAATGTGGTATACTGCAATTGTGTTGGAGTTAGTAATGTTTGGTTATAATGACTGACATATCTGACTACTTGGGTTGGGGTCAATTGGTTAGTCTAAATGCCAAATATCCATTTGACATGTAGAAATCAGGGAAATGATTATGAGGGGGAAGTAGCTCCTACTCAAGGTGTGCATGGCAAGATGGTGGAAGTAGATTTTGTGATTAGTAGGTCTCTCTCAACCTGGGAAATGAGGGACTAACCCTCCACATAGATCCCAGGGAGTAAGACCCGTGTATAGGTTTACCATATTGCCTCAGGTTGCACACCAGGAATAGGCAATGCATGGGGGTGACTTCCTATGTCGTATGGTTGGTTGGTTGGGATTCCAAATATTGTGTTGATGTACAATACTGATTACTAACTATATAAACCTAAACCTAAACCTAACCTATTCTATTCAACTACTCTACTATGCACACTGTCATGACCAGATAACTTAGAGCTTTAGAAGGAAAATAGAGATATAGGATGAACCAAATGGGATGGATGTGCTGGTAAGATCATACGAGTAACATACACACTTATCCTGATGCCACATAAGGAAGAGAAGTGAGATTGTTTAAAAATCTGATAGTTTGGAACTCAAATAAACTGTTGGCCAGAGAGCGGCTTTCTTAAGAAAGGAATTTACATTTCCACACCTGATGGACCAGGCCTTTTCGGCCAAAAGATTGGACTCTACTCTTCTGAGGATTTCCTCCAAAGTTGGTATGTAGGGGGATTTCCAGTATAGAGCTAACAATCCTCTCACCACTATAAATACATGAGTGATGATCATTCTTTCCTGGGGGGGAAGAGAATGAGCACCCAAATTTAACACCGCTAAGCCTGGGGGGATAGTTTGTAAAGACATTGGGAGTTGTTGGAGAAAGGTCCCAATATCTTTCCACATGTTCTGGAGCTTGGGGCACTCCCAAAGGATATGTTCCATGGTACCCGCCAGGTTGCAGCCCCTCCAACATAGGGGGGATGTATGGGTATCAAATTTGCTTATCTTTTCGGGGGTTAGATACCACCGCCAAATGCTTTTAAGTAAACTCTCATGGTGTCCCACACAGTGAGAAACCTTTTTGAGTGCTTTGACGGCCATCTCCCATTCCTCCACACCCACTCCAGCTTCATCTCCCAGCCAGTCCTGCCACCTGGTTAGTTGCCATTTGGGGAAAGTTTCTTTTAGGTCTAGTAAAGTTCTATAAAATATTGAGGTTCCTTTTAAATGAGTGTTTTCTAATTGAATGAGTTTTATAATTTTGGGTTCTAAGGTGATGGGGGTATAAGGATGTTTATTAAAAAATCTAGCTACTCTATCATAGGTGGGTTTCTCTGTTGATGGGATTCCATATGTTTCTGTTAAGTCTTCAAGGGATCTTATTCCGGAATCTCCCAACAGATCTTCTATGGATTTTAATCCATGGTCAGTCCAGGTCTCCAAATTCAAGTTCTTTATAGCTGCATGCAAAGTGTCTAGGGAAGTTGGTACTGTCACTGCCATCGTCTCGTTTTTGCTCAAGTTAGTTAGTTCTTTCCATAGTCTAAGAGAGTTGGCAGTGACAGGGTTCTGGATATGTTGTTGGATTTTCCAGGTCAATCTGGATTCTAGAAACTCTCTAAATGATTTTAGTGGTAGTTGCTCTTCCTCAATAACAACCCATTGTTTTGTGGAGTCTTTTGTCCAGATTGACCTGGATTGGTCCAGAACTGTGGCCTTGTAATAAAGTTCCACATTTGGTGCACCTAGACCCATATTGGAGATGTGTGATGTTAATATTTTATTGGAGAACCTGGCCTTTCTGTTTCTTAGAAAATATCGATTTAATTGTTTTTGTAATTCTGTGAAGAATTTTTGGGGAACTCTTATTGGGAGATTCCGGAACAGGAAGAGGAGTTGGGGAAGGATCATCATTTTAAATGCTGCAATTCTACCTAGCCATGAAAATTCTACTTTGGAAAGGGATTCTAACTTATCTTTAATTTTGGATAACCAAGGGCCGTAGTTTTCTCTATAAATCTGTGCAATGGTTGGGGTGAGTTGGATACCAAGATATTTAATGGATTTCTCGTTCCAGGTGTACTGGCAGGACTGCTTAAGAGTTTCTTTCATCTTAGCAGGTATGAAGCAAGGGAGAATGACCGTCTTTTGCTCATTGAGCTTGTAATATGATACTGTTGAGAACTCATCAAGTTCCTCTGTTGCACTTGGCAGTGATATCGAGGGTTTTTGGATAAATAGTATCACATCGTCTGCGTAGAGGCCTAATTTAGTGGAATAGTTACCAATCTTAATACCGTGGATATTGGGATTATTTCTAATTTTTTGTGCAAGGGGTTCCAATGTCAAATTAAAAATTAAGGGGGAGAGAGGACAACCCTGGCGGGTACCATTGGTGATGTTAAAAGGTGAGGAGACAGAGCCAGAAGAGGCAACACAAGCGGATGGGCAGGTATATAACGCTAGGATGGCACCATGGAGGAAGTCTGGTATTCCAAATTTGGAAAGAACTCTGGACATATATAGCCAGTTAACTCTGTCGAACGCCTTCTCCGCGTCTAAAGAGACGAGGAGGGTAGGCGTCCGACAGAGCTTGATCTGATGGAGTATGGCGAGGGCCTTTCTTGTGCCGTCGTTTGTTGACCTACCTCTAATAAAACCTACCTGGTCTGAATTAATAAGCTGGGGCATTAGGGGGGATAATCTGTTAGCAATAATTTTGGCATATATCTTTACGTCAGTGTTGAGGAGTGAAATAGGTCTATAGCTACTGGGGTCTGCAGGGTTTTTGTCTTCTTTAGGGATAGTGGATATGAAGGCGGTTAAAGATTCTTTGGGGAAACTACGTTGGGTGGCTATTTCGTTAAACATATTAGTTAGGGGCTTGGATAAGATACTGACAAATTTTTTATAATAATCGTTTATGTAACCATCTGGGCCTGGGGCTTTATCTCTTTTTAAGGTGTTAATGACATTTTCTACTTCAGCTTGGGAAAAGGGGGTAGAAAGATATTTCTTTTCAAAATCAGATAGTGAGGGGAGGTTTACTTTATCTAAATATTTATCAATTTTTTGTGGGGTTGGGGAGGGGATGTTGGGGTCTAATTCTAAATTATATAGGCCTTCATAATACTTGGCTAACGCTTCTACTATATCTTTAGGGTGATGCACTTCTGTTTTTGTTAGGGGATGTTTCATCTTCAAAATTCTTTGGGAAATTCTTTGGCCTTTGATCTTCCGGGCCATTGCTTTACCAGCTTTGTTTCCTCCATGGTACCAATCCTCTCTTAGTCTAGTCTGCCATTTATCATACTCATAGTACATACACTCTGCCAGCTCCTGTCTCCTCTCCTCCAGTTCCTTGGTCAGTCCTTTTTTATTTTTGCTGAATATCTCCACTTCCAATGATCTGATTTTGTTTAATAAAAGGTCTGTTTTTTCTCTTACTTTCTTTTTGTGTATAGCTCCTTGTTTCATGAGAACTCCTCTCATGAATGCCTTGTGTGCATTCCATAAGGAGACCCTGGAGGTTACACTAGCATCATTAAAGTGGAAATATTCCAGCAATTCGTTTTTTATAAGGGGAAAAATGTGTTCTGAGTTAATTAGAAATTTGTTTAGTTTCCAGTTGGTCTGTTTGGGGGAAGCGTCTTTTAAGTAGAATTTGACTGTGAGAGGGGAGTGATCGGACCAAATTCTTGAACCAATAGTAATGTCTGAGACCAGTGGTAGAGAGAATCTGTCGGTTAAACAATGGTCTATCCTAGTGAAGGACTGGTAGATTGGCGAATAAAAACTGTAACCCTTTTCCTTGGGGTGAATACACCTCCAAGTGTCAAATAATTCATTCTTGATTAGTGAGGGCAGGAGTATGGATTGGGCTCTTCTTGTTTGTGATGTTGAGTCTAATAGGGGGTCGACTACTGCATTCATGTCTCCTACTATAAATAAATTACCTTTTTGGAATTTTTGTATTTTTTGGAATGTTTTATTAAGAAATTTAACTTGATGGTGATTGGGGGCATAAATATTGGCAAACGTAAAATTTTGGGAGTTAATAGTCCCAGCAATCATCACCAATCTACCGTCCTCACTACAATGTGACCTCTCCACCACCAGTCCCAGAGTATCCCTGATTGCGATACAAACTCCCGCTTTCCTTTTGTCTCTGAATGTTGAGTGGAAAACCATAGAATAGTTGTGGATTTTTAATCTAGATGCAGATATTTTTGATAAATGAGTTTCTTGTAGACAAATAATGTCTGGTTTTTGTTCTTTGGTTAGTTTATTTAGTAAATATCTTTTCCTATAAGAGTTTAACCCTCTGACATTCAGAGACAAAAGTTGGCAATCACTCATGATACCTCGTATTATGCTGTGAAATACCTATGAAGCAAACGTCCCCTTTATCAAACAGATAAAATAGAAAAAGCAGAAAACATGAGTTGTTATCATAAAACCTTATCTTACCAGAACGTCCGTATATCTCGGCTCTGAGGAAAAAGAGTTTAGTTAGTGGACATGACAGTGTGCAAACCTTAATACTAATAAAAAATAATAAAGGAAACAGAAGAGAAGTCAGGGTAAGGCCGAGGTGGGCACGCAGAGGCATCCGGTTCTACCCGTGCGTACCCCCCTTAAATTGACCCAACCCTGTGTCTCTACTCCTTAAAGAGGGGTAGAGAAAGGATAAGAAATAACTATAACAATAAACTTAATAGGAAGTACAGAAAAAGAACAGGAAGTCTAAACTTCCAAAAAACAGTCAATGACCTTACGGTCAGAGTGTCCACCGGTGTGGACGTCCAGTGTGACTGACCACCTACAGGAAAGGAATTCCTAAGGGGGTAAGTCTAGTTGGGGGAAAGTTCCGTGGGGGATCACCCATAGTTCAGGTGGTACCCGTGGCTTCCCCATCTTTGAGTTGTTCTTCTACGTTCAAAGGTGGGGTGGTGTCCATCGATGTTGGGAGTTGTCTCGGCTTGGGAGAGATAGGAGGGCGGAATGATCTGTCTCTGACTGGATCTCTTGGGATGAAAACAGGGATCTCCCACTTGGCCAGCAAATCAAGGCCTTCATCAGGGGTTTTAACAATGTGTGTGGTACCATGGTCAAAAATTATCAGTTTGGGGGGGAACCCCCAATTGTAAGGAATCTTTCTGTACCTCAGTGTAGTTGTCACCTGTGAGAAGTCTCTTCTGGTTTTCAATGTAGCCTGAGATAGATCCTGGAACAGGGAAAGGTCTTTGTACTCTCCTGGAAGTTTCTTTCCCTCTCTTGTTGCCGCCAGTAACTTCTCCTTGACATGAAAGAAATGGATCCTTGTTATGACGTCTCTTGGTAGGTTCTTTCCTAGATGGGCCGGTTTGGGAAGTCTGTGGGCCCTATCCACTGTGAGCTCACTTTGATTGAGGTCAGGAAGTGTGGCGTGTAGGATGTCTGCTACATAAGCATTCAGCTGGTCATTGGCGACAGTTTCAGGGACCCCTCTTATTTTTATGTTATTCCTCCTGTTTCTGTCTTCCCCATCTGCTATCTTTTCCTTCATCCACTTGTTCTCATCCGCTAGTTGTTTATGTGCATCCACCAGGACATTATAATTTTTGGACATTTCAATCACCTTATTTTCCAGTAGGCAGATCCTCTGGTCTGTGTCAGCAGCGAATACCTCAACATTGCCTGCGAGTGCGTTTAGGTCTGCTCTGGTGCCTGTAATATTGTCACTTAGCATCTGGCTGAAGGAGAGCATAAAGTTTTTGAAGAATTGCTGTGACATAGGTTCTTCAGATGCAGGGAATGCGGCCAGTGTGCTAAATATGTTTTCTGGTGGGTGACGTTGTGCAGTTGGGGATGGATGGATGGGTGGATGAGGTTGTTGCTCAGCGAGCGTTTGCTGTTCGGGATAGGTGGTTGGGTGGGACTGCTGTTCAGACGGGCTAGGAGTAGAGTGCGGTGTGAGTCCTACCTTGGGGTCTCCAGATTCGGATTTCCGTATGCGGTCGGATTCGAATTTTCGTATATAGTCGGATTTCCGTACGGAATCGCGTTGTAATCCGGAAGTTTGTGGCGTCTTCAGCGGGCTTCGCTCTCTGTTGTCCTCTGCCGATCTCCGCATGCCATATTCCTCCTCACTTTCCTCCTCCAGTATATCCGCTCTGTCTCTCCTTCCCTGGGGAGTGAATAAAAGGCTGTACCTGTTCCTCTGGTCTAGCGGTGGAGGGGTCCTGTAGTTAGCCTCCTGATGCAGGCTGGGCCTGTAATGGCCGGCGCCATCTTGGTTTTCCTCAGTAAAGAACGTGGAGAGCTTCCTGGGGACTGAATTGCTCTGTTTCTGCTGTCTTTGAGACACTCTCCGGTAGCCTGAAGCCATCCTGGGATGTTCACCCACCTTTTTGTGCTGTTTTGGGGCTTTCTGGGTTGCTTTAGGTCGCTCTAAAGGGTGATCACAGCAGGAGCTCAGGGATCAAGCCTCCATTCAGCTCTGCTGCGTAGCCACGCCCCCTTCTATGTTAAACCATTACACCATTGAAAAACTGGTTACGTTTGCAATTGAAAGAAAAATGACTATAGTTGAAGAAGTAATGGCCCCTAAACTATGTTCTGGGATGAAAGTTACAGCTTCAGTGAAATCCGTTTGCAAATCGGAGTGATAGATTAGAATCTAGAGCCAACGGTAAGTTTTCTATGTTAAACCATTACACCATTGAAAAACTGCTTACGTTTGCAATCGAAAGAAAAATGACTATAGTTGAAGAAGTAATGGCCCCTAAACTATGTTCTGGGATGAAAGTTACAGCTTCAGTGAAATCCGTTTGCAAATCGGAGTGATAGATTAGAATCTAGAGCCAACGGTAAGTTTTCTATGTTAAACCATTACACCATTGAAAAACTGGTTACGTTTGCAATTGAAAGAAAAATGACTATAGTTGAAGAAGTAATGGCCCCTAAACTATGTTCTGGGATGAAAGTTACAGCTTCAGTGAAATCCGTTTGCAAATCGGAGTGATAGATTAGAATCTAGAGCCAACGGTAAGTTTTCTATGTTAAACCATTACACCATTGAAAAACTGGTTACGTTTGCAATTGAAAGAAAAATGACTATAGTTGAAGAAGTAATGGCCCCTAAACTATGTTCTGGGATGAAAGTTACAGCTTCAGTGAAATCCGTTTGCAAATCGGAGTGATAGATTAGAATCTAGAGCCAACGGTAAGTTTTCTATGTTAAACCATTACACCATTGAAAAACTGCTTACGTTTGCAATCGAAAGAAAAATGACTATAGTTGAAGAAGTAATGGCCCCTAAACTATGTTCTGGGATGAAAGTTACAGCTTCAGTGAAATCCGTTTGCAAATCGGAGTGATAGATTAGAATCTAGAGCCAACGGTAAGTTTTCTATGTTAAACCATTACACCATTGAAAAACTGGTTACGTTTGCAATTGAAAGAAAAATGACTATAGTTGAAGAAGTAATGGCCCCTAAACTATGTTCTGGGATGAAAGTTACAGCTTCAGTGAAATCCGTTTGCAAATCGGAGTGATAGATTAGAATCTAGAGCCAACGGTAAGTTTTCTATGTTAAACCATTACACCATTGAAAAACTGGTTACGTTTGCAATTGAAAGAAAAATGACTATAGTTGAAGAAGTAATGGCCCCTAAACTATGTTCTGGGATGAAAGTTACAGCTTCAGTGAAATCCGTTTGCAAATCGGAGTGATAGATTAGAATCTAGAGCCAACGGTAAGTTTTCTATGTTAAACCATTACACCATTGAAAAACTGGTTACGTTTGCAATCGAAAGAAAAATGACTATAGTTGAAGAAGTAATGGCCCCTAAACTATGTTCTGGGATGAAAGTTACAGCTTCAGTGAAATCCGTTTGCAAATCGGAGTGATAGATTAGAATCTAGAGCCAACGGTAAGTTTTCTATGTTAAACCATTACACCATTGAAAAACTGGTTACGTTTGCAATCGAAATAAAAATGACTATAGTTGAAGAAGTAATGGCCCCTAAACTATGTTCTGGGATGAAAGTTACAGCTTCAGTGAAATCCGTTTGCAAATCGGAGTGATAGATTAGAATCTAGAGCCAACGGTAAGTTTTCTATGTTAAACCATTACACCATTGAAAAACTGGTTACGTTTGCAATTGAAAGAAAAATGACTATAGTTGAAGAAGTAATGGCCCCTAAACTATGTTCTGGGATGAAAGTTACAGCTTCAGTGAAATCCGTTTGCAAATCGGAGTGATAGATTAGAATCTAGAGCCAACGGTAAGTTTTCTATGTTAAACCATTACACCATTGAAAAACTGGTTACGTTTGCAATTGAAAGAAAAATGACTATAGTTGAAGAAGTAATGGCCCCTAAACTATGTTCTGGGATGAAAGTTACAGCTTCAGTGAAATCCGTTTGCAAATCGGAGTGATAGATTAGAATCTAGAGCCAACGGTAAGTTTTCTATGTTAAACCATTACACCATTGAAAAACTGGTTACGTTTGCAATTGAAAGAAAAATGACTATAGTTGAAGAAGTAATGGCCCCTAAACTATGTTCTGGGATGAAAGTTACAGCTTCAGTGAAATCCGTTTGCAAATCGGAGTGATAGATTAGAATCTAGAGCCAACGGTAAGTTTTCTATGTTAAACCATTACACCATTGAAAAACTGGTTACGTTTGCAATCGAAAGAAAAATGACTATAGTTGAAGAAGTAATGGCCCCTAAACTATGTTCTGGGATGAAAGTTACAGCTTCAGTGAAATCCGTTTGCAAATCGGAGTGATAGATTAGAATCTAGAGCCAACGGTAAGTTTTCTATGTTAAACCATTACACCATTGAAAAACTGGTTACGTTTGCAATCGAAAGAAAAATGACTATAGTTGAAGAAGTAATGGCCCCTAAACTATGTTCTGGGATGAAAGTTACAGCTTCAGTGAAATCCGTTTCCAAAACGGAGTGATAGATTAGAATCTAGAGCCAACGGTAAGTTTTCTATGGTAAACCATTACACCATTGAAAAACTGGTTACGTTTGCAATCGAAAGAAAAATGACTATAGTTGAAGAAGTAATGGCCCCTAAACTATGTTCTGGGATGAAAGTTACAGCTTCAGTGAAATCCGTTTGCAAATCGGAGTGATAGATTAGAATCTAGAGACAACGGTAAGTTTTCTATGTTAAACCATTACACCATTGAAAAACTGGTTACGTTTGCAATTGAAAGAAAAATGACTATAGTTGAAGAAGTAATTGCCCCTAAACTATGTTCTGGGATGAAAGTTACAGCTTCAGTGAAATCCGTTTGCAAATCGGAGTGATAGATTAGAATCTAGAGCCAACGGTAAGTTTTCTATGTTAAACCATTACACCATTGAAAAACTGCTTACGTTTGCAATCGAAAGAAAAATGACTATAGTTGAAGAAGTAATGGCCCCTAAACTATGTTCTGGGATGAAAGTTACAGCTTCAGTGAAATCCGTTTGCAAATCGGAGTGATAGATTAGAATCTAGAGCCAACGGTAAGTTTTCTATGTTAAACCATTACACCATTGAAAAACTGGTTACGTTTGCAATTGAAAGAAAAATGACTATAGTTGAAGAAGTAATGGCCCCTAAACTATGTTCTGGGATGAAAGTTACAGCTTCAGTGAAATCAGTTTGCAAATCGGAGTGATAGATTAGAATCTAGAGCCAACGGTAAGTTTTCTATGGTAAACCATTACACCATTGAAAAACTGGTTACGTTTGCAATCGAAAGAAAAATGACTATAGTTGAAGAAGTAATGGCCCATAAACTATGTTCTGGGATGAAAGTTACAGCTTCAGTGAAATCCGTTTGCAAATCGGAGTGATAGATTAGAATCTAGAGCCAACGGTAAGTTTTCTATGTTAAACCATTACACCATTGAAAAACTGGTTACGTTTGCAATTGAAAGAAAAATGACTATAGTTGAAGAAGTAATGGCCCCTAAACTATGTTCTGGGATGAAAGTTACAGCTTCAGTGAAATCCGTTTGCAAATCGGAGTGATAGATTAGAATCTAGAGCCAACGGTAAGTTTTCTATGGTAAACCATTACACCATTGAAAAACTGGTTACGTTTGCAATCGAAAGAAAAATGACTATAGTTGAAGAAGTAATGGCCCCTAAACTATGTTCTGGGATGAAAGTTACAGCTTCAGTGAAATCCGTTTGCAAATCGGAGTGATAGATTAGAATCTAGAGCCAACGGTAAGTTTTCTATGTTAAACCATTACACCATTGAAAAACTGGTTACGTTTGCAATTGAAAGAAAAATGACTATAGTTGAAGAAGTAATTGCCCCTAAACTATGTTCTGGGATGAAAGTTACAGCTTCAGTGAAATCCGTTTGCAAATCGGAGTGATAGATTAGAATCTAGAGCCAACGGTAAGTTTTCTATGTTAAACCATTACACCATTGAAAAACTGCTTACGTTTGCAATCGAAAGAAAAATGACTATAGTTGAAGAAGTAATGGCCCCTAAACTATGTTCTGGGATGAAAGTTACAGCTTCAGTGAAATCCGTTTGCAAATCGGAGTGATAGATTAGAATCTAGAGCCAACGGTAAGTTTTCTATGTTAAACCATTACACCATTGAAAAACTGGTTACGTTTGCAATTGAAAGAAAAATGACTATAGTTGAAGAAGTAATGGCCCCTAAACTATGTTCTGGGATGAAAGTTACAGCTTCAGTGAAATCCGTTTGCAAATCGGAGTGATAGATTAGAATCTAGAGCCAACGGTAAGTTTTCTATGTTAAACCATTACACCATTGAAAAACTGCTTACGTTTGCAATTGAAAGAAAAATGACTATAGTTGAAGAAGTAATGGCCCCTAAACTATGTTCTGGGATGAAAGTTACAGCTTCAGTGAAATCAGTTTGCAAATCGGAGTGATAGATTAGAATCTAGAGCCAACGGTAAGTTTTCTATGGTAAACCATTACACCATTGAAAAACTGGTTACGTTTGCAATCGAAAGAAAAATGACTATAGTTGAAGAAGTAATGGCCCATAAACTATGTTCTGGGATGAAAGTTACAGCTTCAGTGAAATCCGTTTGCAAATCGGAGTGATAGATTAGAATCTAGAGCCAACGGTAAGTTGTCTATGTTAAACCATTACACCATTGAAAAACTGGTTACGTTTGCAATTGAAAGAAAAATGACTATAGTTGAAGAAGTAATGGCCCCTAAACTATGTTCTGGGATGAAAGTTACAGCTTCAGTGAAATCCGTTTGCAAATCGGAGTGATAGATTAGAATCTAGAGCCAACGGTAAGTTTTCTATGTTAAACCATTACACCATTGAAAAACTGGTTACGTTTGCAATTGAAAGAAAAATGACTATAGTTGAAGAAGTAATGGCCCCTAAACTATGTTCTGGGATGAAAGTTACAGCTTCAGTGAAATCCGTTTGCAAATCGGAGTGATAGATTAGAATCTAGAGCCAACGGTAAGTTTTCTATGTTAAACCATTACACCATTGAAAAACTGGTTACGTTTGCAATTGAAAGAAAAATGACTATAGTTGAAGAAGTAATGGCCCCTAAACTATGTTCTGGGATGAAAGTTACAGCTTCAGTGAAATCCGTTTGCAAATCGGAGTGATAGATTAGAATCTAGAGCCAACGGTAAGTTTTCTATGTTAAACCATTACACCATTGAAAAACTGGTTACGTTTGCAATTGAAAGAAAAATGACTATAGTTGAAGAAGTAATGGCCCCTAAACTATGTTCTGGGATGAAAGTTACAGCTTCAGTGAAATCCGTTTGCAAATCGGAGTGATAGATTAGAATCTAGAGCCAACGGTAAGTTTTCTATGTTAAACCATTACACCATTGAAAAACTGGTTACGTTTGCAATCGAAAGAAAAATGACTATAGTTGAAGAAGTAATGGCCCCTAAACTATGTTCTGGGATGAAAGTTACAGCTTCAGTGAAATCCGTTTGCAAATCGGAGTGATAGATTAGAATCTAGAGCCAACGGTAAGTTTTCTATGTTAAACCATTACACCATTGAAAAACTGGTTACGTTTGCAATTGAAAGAAAAATGACTATAGTTGAAGAAGTAATGGCCCCTAAACTATGTTCTGGGATGAAAGTTACAGCTTCAGTGAAATCCGTTTGCAAATCGGAGTGATAGATTAGAATCTAGAGCCAACGGTAAGTTTTCTATGTTAAACCATTACACCATTGAAAAACTGGTTACGTTTGCAATTGAAAGAAAAATGACTATAGTTGAAGAAGTAATGGCCCCTAAACTATGTTCTGGGATGAAAGTTACAGCTTCAGTGAAATCCGTTTGCAAATCGGAGTGATAGATTAGAATCTAGAGCCAACGGTAAGTTTTCTATGTTAAACCATTACACCATTGAAAAACTGGTTACGTTTGCAATTGAAAGAAAAATGACTATAGTTGAAGAAGTAATGGCCCCTAAACTATGTTCTGGGATGAAAGTTACAGCTTCAGTGAAATCCGTTTGCAAATCGGAGTGATAGATTAGAATCTAGAGCCAACGGTAAGTTTTCTATGGTAAACCATTACACCATTGAAAAACTGGTTACGTTTGCAATCGAAAGAAAAATGACTATAGTTGAAGAAGTAATGGCCCCTAAACTATGTTCTGGGATGAAAGTTACAGCTTCAGTGAAATCCGTTTGCAAATCGGAGTGATAGATTAGAATCTAGAGCCAACGGTAAGTTTTCTATGTTAAACCATTACACCATTGAAAAACTGGTTACGTTTGCAATTGAAAGAAAAATGACTATAGTTGAAGAAGTAATGGCCCCTAAACTATGTTCTGGGATGAAAGTTACAGCTTCAGTGAAATCCGTTTGCAAATCGGAGTGATAGATTAGAATCTAGAGCCAACGGTAAGTTTTCTATGTTAAACCATTACACCATTGAAAAACTGGTTACGTTTGCAATTGAAAGAAAAATGACTATAGTTGAAGAAGTAATGGCCCCTAAACTATGTTCTGGGATGAAAGTTACAGCTTCAGTGAAATCCGTTTGCAAATCGGAGTGATAGATTAGAATCTAGAGCCAACGGTAAGTTTTCTATGTTAAACCATTACACCATTGAAAAACTGGTTACGTTTGCAATTGAAAGAAAAATGACTATAGTTGAAGAAGTAATGGCCCCTAAACTATGTTCTGGGATGAAAGTTACAGCTTCAGTGAAATCCGTTTGCAAATCGGAGTGATAGATTAGAATCTAGAGCCAACGGTAAGTTTTCTATGTTAAACCATTACACCATTGAAAAACTGCTTACGTTTGCAATCGAAAGAAAAATGACTATAGTTGAAGAAGTAATGGCCCCTAAACTATGTTCTGGGATGAAAGTTACAGCTTCAGTGAAATCCGTTTGCAAATCGGAGTGATAGATTAGAATCTAGAGCCAACGGTAAGTTTTCTATGTTAAACCATTACACCATTGAAAAACTGGTTACGTTTGCAATTGAAAGAAAAATGACTATAGTTGAAGAAGAAATGGCCCCTAAACTATGTTCTGGGATGAAAGTTACAGCTTCAGTGAAATCCGTTTGCAAATCGGAGTGATAGATTAGAATCTAGAGCCAACGGTAAGTTTTCTATGTTAAACCATTACACCATTGAAAAACTGGTTACGTTTGCAATTGAAAGAAAAATGACTATAGTTGAAGAAGTAATGGCCCCTAAACTATGTTCTGGGATGAAAGTTACAGCTTCAGTGAAATCCGTTTGCAAATCAGAGTGATAGATTAGAATCTAGAGCCAACGGTAAGTTTTCTATGTTAAACCATTACACCATTGAAAAACTGGTTACGTTTGCAATTGAAAGAAAAATGACTATAGTTGAAGAAGTAATGGCCCCTAAACTATGTTCTGGGATGAAAGTTACAGCTTCAGTGAAATCCGTTTGCAAATCGGAGTGATAGATTAGAATCTAGAGCCAACGGTAAGTTTTCTATGTTAAACCATTACACCATTGAAAAACTGGTTACGTTTGCAATTGAAAGAAAAATGACTATAGTTGAAGAAGTAATGGCCCCTAAACTATGTTCTGGGATGAAAGTTACAGCTTCAGTGAAATCCGTTTGCAAATCGGAGTGATAGATTAGAATCGAGAGCCAACGGTAAGTTTTCTATGTTAAACCATTACACCATTGAAAAACTGGTTACGTTTGCAATTGAAAGAAAAATGACTATAGTTGAAGAAGTAATGGCCCCTAAACTATGTTCTGGGATGAAAGTTACAGCTTCAGTGAAATCCGTTTGCAAATCGGAGTGATAGATTAGAATCTAGAGCCAACGGTAAGTTTTCTATGTTAAACCATTACACCATTGAAAAACTGGTTACGTTTGCAATTGAAAGAAAAATGACTATAGTTGAAGAAGTAATGGCCCCTAAACTATGTTCTGGGATGAAAGTTACAGCTTCAGTGAAATCCGTTTGCAAATCGGAGTGATAGATTAGAATCTAGAGCCAACGGTAAGTTTTCTATGTTAAACCATTACACCATTGAAAAACTGGTTACGTTTGCAATTGAAAGAAAAATGACTATAGTTGAAGAAGTAATGGCCCCTAAACTATGTTCTGGGATGAAAGTTACAGCTTCAGTGAAATCCGTTTGCAAATCGGAGTGATAGATTAGAATCTAGAGCCAATGGTAAGTTTTCTATGTTAAACCATTACACCATTGAAAAACTGGTTACGTTTGCAATTTTAAGAAAAATGACTATAGTTGAAGAAGTAATGGCCCCTAAACTATGTTCTGGGATGAAAGTTACAGCTTCAGTGAAATCCGTTTGCAAATCGGAGTGATAGATTAGAATCTAGAGCCAACGGTAAGTTTTCTATGTTAAACCATTACACCATTGAAAAACTGGTTACGTTTGCAATTGAAAGAAAAATGACTATAGTTGAAGAAGTAATGGCCCCTAAACTATGTTCTGGGATGAAAGTTACAGCTTCAGTGAAATCCGTTTGCAAATCGGAGTGATAGATTAGAATCTAGAGCCAACGGTAAGTTTTCTATGTTAAACCATTACACCATTGAAAAACTGGTTACGTTTGCAATTGAAAGAAAAATGACTATAGTTGAAGAAGTAATGGCCCCTAAACTATGTTCTGGGATGAAAGTTACAGCTTCAGTGAAATCCGTTTGCAAATCGGAGTGATAGATTAGAATCTAGAGCCAACGGTAAGTTTTCTATGTTAAACCATTACACCATTGAAAAACTGGTTACGTTTGCAATCGAAAGAAAAATGACAGGATAATTTACCTCGTATAAATGGTTAGGATTTAGAGCTAGATTTATCCCAAGATACTTTATGTATTTGCCTTGGTGTTGTAAACCCAGGGAGTCTGCTAGATTCTGAGCTGTCCTATGTGGCATGCGGGATATCATAATTTCTGATTTATCTTTATTGAGCTGGAACCCCGAGAAGACAGAAAAGTCCTGGATAATATTAAACAGGTTCGGGATGGAGGTATGTGGGGACGAGAGGGTCAGTAGGATATCGTCGGCAAACAGGTTTAGTTTGCACTGCCGTTTACCTATTTGTATACCAAGAATCTCAGGTGATGTCCTTATTTTGTTTGCTAGGGGCTCTATGGCCAGCTCTCGTCTGATCTGGATTCGTGGTCGAAACTGCCCTTGTCTTTAATTGGAAAAGTCCACTCAGTAAAAATGACCCTCTTCCCGAGACTCCTATACCTCTTTAGAGTCCTCCCTATTACAATTAGACCCTCTCACTTATTAGACCTACAAAAGAAGATACACAAATTTATATGGTCCAGCAAGAAAGCCAGGATTAAATACTCTACATTAACAAGAACAAAAGATAGAGGAGGTTTAAAACTTCCTATGCTCATGACATACTTTAAAGCCGCTAGACTCTCCCAACTAGTTTTAGTAAACGCAGGTAATATGGCACCTCTCTGGGTGGACATTGAATCCCGACTTATACACCCACTCACTACACAAGGCGTAATGTGGGCCAAAAAAATTCCACTGAAAAAAATACAAGCGTTATCTCCAGTGTTTTGTACAGCCATTAAATTATGGTTAAACCTCAGATTCGTTTATAAGCTCCAGTCACCGACTACTCTCATGTCCACAATTTTGGGGAACCCTGATTTCCCTCCAGGCTGGAACGCCTCACTTTTCTCTTGGTGGTCATCAAAGGGTCTCATTAGATTAGGTAAATTTACCTCAGCTTTTCGTTTAACATCACTTAGACAATTTTTGAATGAGAAAGAAGTGCCACGTCAAGAACTCCCTAGGGCATGTCAAATATTTGATTATATCGATAAACTTCAACCAATTAAAGAAATATGCTTATACACACTATTTGAAACTAGATGTAGAAATGGACCTTTGAATAAAGGTCTCATTTCAGACTTCTACTATATGCTTTTTAAAGACGACCCGGAGGAGAAATATAAGTAC
>NW_027152733.1:0-26770 GCF_040937935.1 Hyperolius riggenbachi
CCAGAACATAGTTTAGGGGCCATTACTTCTTCAACTATAGTCATTTTTCTTTCGATTGCAAACGTAACCAGTTTTTCAATGGTGCAATGGTTTAACATAGAAAACTTACCGTTGGCTCTAGATTCTAATCTATCACTCCGATTTGCAAACGGATTTCACTGAAGCTGTAACTTTCATCCCAGAACATAGTTTAGGGGCCATTACTTCTTCAACTATAGTCATTTTTCTTTCGATTGCAAACGTAACCAGTTTTTCAATGGTGTAATGGTTTAACATAGAAAACTTACCGTTGGCTCTAGATTCTAATCTATCACTCCGATTTGCAAACGGATTTCACTGAAGCTGTAACTTTCATCCCAGAACATAGTTTAGGGGCCATTACTTCTTCAACTATAGTCATTTTTCTTTCGATTGCAAACGTAACCAGTTTTTCAATGGTGTAATGGTTTAACATAGAAAACTTACCGTTGGCTCTAGATTCTAATCTATCACTCCGATTTGCAAACGGATTTCACTGAAGCTGTAACTTTCATCCCAGAACATAGTTTAGGGGCCATTACTTCTTCAACTATAGTCATTTTTCTTTCGATTGCAAACGTAACCAGTTTTTCAATGGTGTAATGGTTTAACATAGAAAACTTACCGTTGGCTCTAGATTCTAATCTATCACTCCGATTTGCAAACGGATTTCACTGAAGCTGTAACTTTCATCCCAGAACATAGTTTAGGGGCCATTACTTCTTCAACTATAGTCATTTTTCTTTCGATTGCAAACGTAACCAGTTTTTCAATGGTGTAATGGTTTAACATAGAAAACTTACCGTTGGCTCTAGATTCTAATCTATCACTCCGATTTGCAAACGGATTTCACTGAAGCTGTAACTTTCATCCCAGAACATAGTTTAGGGGCCATTACTTCTTCAACTATAGTCATTTTTCTTTCGATTGCAAACGTAACCAGTTTTTCAATGGTGTAATGGTTTAACATAGAAAACTTACCGTTGGCTCTAGATTCTAATCTATCACTCCGATTTGCAAACGGATTTCACTGAAGCTGTAACTTTCATCCCAGAACATAGTTTAGGGGCCATTACTTCTTCAACTATAGTCATTTTTCTTTCGATTGCAAACGTAACCAGTTTTTCAATGGTGTAATGGTTTAACATAGAAAACTTACCGTTGGCTCTAGATTCTAATCTATCACTCCGATTTGCAAACGGATTTCACTGAAGCTGTAACTTTCATCCCAGAACATAGTTTAGGGGCCATTACTTCTTCAACTATAGTCATTTTTCTTTCGATTGCAAACGTAACCAGTTTTTCAATGGTGTAATGGTTTAACATAGAAAACTTACCGTTGGCTCTAGATTCTAATCTATCACTCCGATTTGCAAACGGATTTCACTGAAGCTGTAACTTTCATCCCAGAACATAGTTTAGGGGCCATTACTTCTTCAACTATAGTCATTTTTCTTTCGATTGCAAACGTAACCAGTTTTTCAATGGTGTAATGGTTTAACATAGAAAACTTACCGTTGGCTCTAGATTCTAATCTATCACTCCGATTTGCAAACGGATTTCACTGAAGCTGTAACTTTCATCCCAGAACATAGTTTAGGGGCCATTACTTCTTCAACTATAGTCATTTTTCTTTCGATTGCAAACGTAACCAGTTTTTCAATGGTGTAATGGTTTAACATAGAAAACTTACCGTTGGCTCTAGATTCTAATCTATCACTCCGATTTGCAAACGGATTTCACTGAAGCTGTAACTTTCATCCCAGAACATAGTTTAGGGGCCATTACTTCTTCAACTATAGTCATTTTTCTTTCGATTGCAAACGTAACCAGTTTTTCAATGGTGTAATGGTTTAACATAGAAAACTTACCGTTGGCTCTAGATTCTAATCTATCACTCCGATTTGCAAACGGATTTCACTGAAGCTGTAACTTTCATCCCAGAACATAGTTTAGGGGCCATTACTTCTTCAACTATAGTCATTTTTCTTTCGATTGCAAACGTAACCAGTTTTTCAATGGTGTAATGGTTTAACATAGAAAACTTACCGTTGGCTCTAGATTCTAATCTATCACTCCGATTTGCAAACGGATTTCACTGAAGCTGTAACTTTCATCCCAGAACATAGTTTAGGGGCCATTACTTCTTCAACTATAGTCATTTTTCTTTCGATTGCAAACGTAACCAGTTTTTCAATGGTGTAATGGTTTAACATAGAAAACTTACCGTTGGCTCTAGATTCTAATCTATCACTCCGATTTGCAAACGGATTTCACTGAAGCTGTAACTTTCATCCCAGAACATAGTTTAGGGGCCATTACTTCTTCAACTATAGTCATTTTTCTTTCGATTGCAAACGTAACCAGTTTTTCAATGGTGTAATGGTTTAACATAGAAAACTTACCGTTGGCTCTAGATTCTAATCTATCACTCCGATTTGCAAACGGATTTCACTGAAGCTGTAACTTTCATCCCAGAACATAGTTTAGGGGCCATTACTTCTTCAACTATAGTCATTTTTCTTTCGATTGCAAACGTAACCAGTTTTTCAATGGTGTAATGGTTTAACATAGAAAACTTACCGTTGGCTCTAGATTCTAATCTATCACTCCGATTTGCAAACGGATTTCACTGAAGCTGTAACTTTCATCCCAGAACATAGTTTAGGGGCCATTACTTCTTCAACTATAGTCATTTTTCTTTCGATTGCAAACGTAACCAGTTTTTCAATGGTGTAATGGTTTAACATAGAAAACTTACCGTTGGCTCTAGATTCTAATCTATCACTCCGATTTGCAAACGGATTTCACTGAAGCTGTAACTTTCATCCCAGAACATAGTTTAGGGGCCATTACTTCTTCAACTATAGTCATTTTTCTTTCGATTGCAAACGTAACCAGTTTTTCAATGGTGTAATGGTTTAACATAGAAAACTTACCGTTGGCTCTAGATTCTAATCTATCACTCCGATTTGCAAACGGATTTCACTGAAGCTGTAACTTTCATCCCAGAACATAGTTTAGGGGCCATTACTTCTTCAACTATAGTCATTTTTCTTTCGATTGCAAACGTAACCAGTTTTTCAATGGTGTAATGGTTTAACATAGAAAACTTACCGTTGGCTCTAGATTCTAATCTATCACTCCGATTTGCAAACGGATTTCACTGAAGCTGTAACTTTCATCCCAGAACATAGTTTAGGGGCCATTACTTCTTCAACTATAGTCATTTTTCTTTCGATTGCAAACGTAACCAGTTTTTCAATGGTGTAATGGTTTAACATAGAAAACTTACCGTTGGCTCTAGATTCTAATCTATCACTCCGATTTGCAAACGGATTTCACTGAAGCTGTAACTTTCATCCCAGAACATAGTTTAGGGGCCATTACTTCTTCAACTATAGTCATTTTTCTTTCGATTGCAAACGTAACCAGTTTTTCAATGGTGTAATGGTTTAACATAGAAAACTTACCGTTGGCTCTAGATTCTAATCTATCACTCCGATTTGCAAACGGATTTCACTGAAGCTGTAACTTTCATCCCAGAACATAGTTTAGGGGCCATTACTTCTTCAACTATAGTCATTTTTCTTTCGATTGCAAACGTAACCAGTTTTTCAATGGTGTAATGGTTTAACATAGAAAACTTACCGTTGGCTCTAGATTCTAATCTATCACTCCGATTTGCAAACGGATTTCACTGAAGCTGTAACTTTCATCCCAGAACATAGTTTAGGGGCCATTACTTCTTCAACTATAGTCATTTTTCTTTCGATTGCAAACGTAACCAGTTTTTCAATGGTGTAATGGTTTAACATAGAAAACTTACCGTTGGCTCTAGATTCTAATCTATCACTCCGATTTGCAAACGGATTTCACTGAAGCTGTAACTTTCATCCCAGAACATAGTTTAGGGGCCATTACTTCTTCAACTATAGTCATTTTTCTTTCGATTGCAAACGTAACCAGTTTTTCAATGGTGTAATGGTTTAACATAGAAAACTTACCGTTGGCTCTAGATTCTAATCTATCACTCCGATTTGCAAACGGATTTCACTGAAGCTGTAACTTTCATCCCAGAACATAGTTTAGGGGCCATTACTTCTTCAACTATAGTCATTTTTCTTTCGATTGCAAACGTAACCAGTTTTTCAATGGTGTAATGGTTTAACATAGAAAACTTACCGTTGGCTCTAGATTCTAATCTATCACTCCGATTTGCAAACGGATTTCACTGAAGCTGTAACTTTCATCCCAGAACATAGTTTAGGGGCCATTACTTCTTCAACTATAGTCATTTTTCTTTCGATTGCAAACGTAACCAGTTTTTCAATGGTGTAATGGTTTAACATAGAAAACTTACCGTTGGCTCTAGATTCTAATCTATCACTCCGATTTGCAAACGGATTTCACTGAAGCTGTAACTTTCATCCCAGAACATAGTTTAGGGGCCATTACTTCTTCAACTATAGTCATTTTTCTTTCGATTGCAAACGTAACCAGTTTTTCAATGGTGTAATGGTTTAACATAGAAAACTTACCGTTGGCTCTAGATTCTAATCTATCACTCCGATTTGCAAACGGATTTCACTGAAGCTGTAACTTTCATCCCAGAACATAGTTTAGGGGCCATTACTTCTTCAACTATAGTCATTTTTCTTTCGATTGCAAACGTAACCAGTTTTTCAATGGTGTAATGGTTTAACATAGAAAACTTACCGTTGGCTCTAGATTCTAATCTATCACTCCGATTTGCAAACGGATTTCACTGAAGCTGTAACTTTCATCCCAGAACATAGTTTAGGGGCCATTACTTCTTCAACTATAGTCATTTTTCTTTCGATTGCAAACGTAACCAGTTTTTCAATGGTGTAATGGTTTAACATAGAAAACTTACCGTTGGCTCTAGATTCTAATCTATCACTCCGATTTGCAAACGGATTTCACTGAAGCTGTAACTTTCATCCCAGAACATAGTTTAGGGGCCATTACTTCTTCAACTATAGTCATTTTTCTTTCGATTGCAAACGTAACCAGTTTTTCAATGGTGTAATGGTTTAACATAGAAAACTTACCGTTGGCTCTAGATTCTAATCTATCACTCCGATTTGCAAACGGATTTCACTGAAGCTGTAACTTTCATCCCAGAACATAGTTTAGGGGCCATTACTTCTTCAACTATAGTCATTTTTCTTTCGATTGCAAACGTAACCAGTTTTTCAATGGTGTAATGGTTTAACATAGAAAACTTACCGTTGGCTCTAGATTCTAATCTATCACTCCGATTTGCAAACGGATTTCACTGAAGCTGTAACTTTCATCCCAGAACATAGTTTAGGGGCCATTACTTCTTCAACTATAGTCATTTTTCTTTCGATTGCAAACGTAACCAGTTTTTCAATGGTGTAATGGTTTAACATAGAAAACTTACCGTTGGCTCTAGATTCTAATCTATCACTCCGATTTGCAAACGGATTTCACTGAAGCTGTAACTTTCATCCCAGAACATAGTTTAGGGGCCATTACTTCTTCAACTATAGTCATTTTTCTTTCGATTGCAAACGTAACCAGTTTTTCAATGGTGTAATGGTTTAACATAGAAAACTTACCGTTGGCTCTAGATTCTAATCTATCACTCCGATTTGCAAACGGATTTCACTGAAGCTGTAACTTTCATCCCAGAACATAGTTTAGGGGCCATTACTTCTTCAACTATAGTCATTTTTCTTTCGATTGCAAACGTAACCAGTTTTTCAATGGTGTAATGGTTTAACATAGAAAACTTACCGTTGGCTCTAGATTCTAATCTATCACTCCGATTTGCAAACGGATTTCACTGAAGCTGTAACTTTCATCCCAGAACATAGTTTAGGGGCCATTACTTCTTCAACTATAGTCATTTTTCTTTCGATTGCAAACGTAACCAGTTTTTCAATGGTGTAATGGTTTAACATAGAAAACTTACCGTTGGCTCTAGATTCTAATCTATCACTCCGATTTGCAAACGGATTTCACTGAAGCTGTAACTTTCATCCCAGAACATAGTTTAGGGGCCATTACTTCTTCAACTATAGTCATTTTTCTTTCGATTGCAAACGTAACCAGTTTTTCAATGGTGTAATGGTTTAACATAGAAAACTTACCGTTGGCTCTAGATTCTAATCTATCACTCCGATTTGCAAACGGATTTCACTGAAGCTGTAACTTTCATCCCAGAACATAGTTTAGGGGCCATTACTTCTTCAACTATAGTCATTTTTCTTTCGATTGCAAACGTAACCAGTTTTTCAATGGTGTAATGGTTTAACATAGAAAACTTACCGTTGGCTCTAGATTCTAATCTATCACTCCGATTTGCAAACGGATTTCACTGAAGCTGTAACTTTCATCCCAGAACATAGTTTAGGGGCCATTACTTCTTCAACTATAGTCATTTTTCTTTCGATTGCAAACGTAACCAGTTTTTCAATGGTGTAATGGTTTAACATAGAAAACTTACCGTTGGCTCTAGATTCTAATCTATCACTCCGATTTGCAAACGGATTTCACTGAAGCTGTAACTTTCATCCCAGAACATAGTTTAGGGGCCATTACTTCTTCAACTATAGTCATTTTTCTTTCGATTGCAAACGTAACCAGTTTTTCAATGGTGTAATGGTTTAACATAGAAAACTTACCGTTGGCTCTAGATTCTAATCTATCACTCCGATTTGCAAACGGATTTCACTGAAGCTGTAACTTTCATCCCAGAACATAGTTTAGGGGCCATTACTTCTTCAACTATAGTCATTTTTCTTTCGATTGCAAACGTAACCAGTTTTTCAATGGTGTAATGGTTTAACATAGAAAACTTACCGTTGGCTCTAGATTCTAATCTATCACTCCGATTTGCAAACGGATTTCACTGAAGCTGTAACTTTCATCCCAGAACATAGTTTAGGGGCCATTACTTCTTCAACTATAGTCATTTTTCTTTCGATTGCAAACGTAACCAGTTTTTCAATGGTGTAATGGTTTAACATAGAAAACTTACCGTTGGCTCTAGATTCTAATCTATCACTCCGATTTGCAAACGGATTTCACTGAAGCTGTAACTTTCATCCCAGAACATAGTTTAGGGGCCATTACTTCTTCAACTATAGTCATTTTTCTTTCGATTGCAAACGTAACCAGTTTTTCAATGGTGTAATGGTTTAACATAGAAAACTTACCGTTGGCTCTAGATTCTAATCTATCACTCCGATTTGCAAACGGATTTCACTGAAGCTGTAACTTTCATCCCAGAACATAGTTTAGGGGCCATTACTTCTTCAACTATAGTCATTTTTCTTTCGATTGCAAACGTAACCAGTTTTTCAATGGTGTAATGGTTTAACATAGAAAACTTACCGTTGGCTCTAGATTCTAATCTATCACTCCGATTTGCAAACGGATTTCACTGAAGCTGTAACTTTCATCCCAGAACATAGTTTAGGGGCCATTACTTCTTCAACTATAGTCATTTTTCTTTCGATTGCAAACGTAACCAGTTTTTCAATGGTGTAATGGTTTAACATAGAAAACTTACCGTTGGCTCTAGATTCTAATCTATCACTCCGATTTGCAAACGGATTTCACTGAAGCTGTAACTTTCATCCCAGAACATAGTTTAGGGGCCATTACTTCTTCAACTATAGTCATTTTTCTTTCGATTGCAAACGTAACCAGTTTTTCAATGGTGTAATGGTTTAACATAGAAAACTTACCGTTGGCTCTAGATTCTAATCTATCACTCCGATTTGCAAACGGATTTCACTGAAGCTGTAACTTTCATCCCAGAACATAGTTTAGGGGCCATTACTTCTTCAACTATAGTCATTTTTCTTTCGATTGCAAACGTAACCAGTTTTTCAATGGTGTAATGGTTTAACATAGAAAACTTACCGTTGGCTCTAGATTCTAATCTATCACTCCGATTTGCAAACGGATTTCACTGAAGCTGTAACTTTCATCCCAGAACATAGTTTAGGGGCCATTACTTCTTCAACTATAGTCATTTTTCTTTCGATTGCAAACGTAACCAGTTTTTCAATGGTGTAATGGTTTAACATAGAAAACTTACCGTTGGCTCTAGATTCTAATCTATCACTCCGATTTGCAAACGGATTTCACTGAAGCTGTAACTTTCATCCCAGAACATAGTTTAGGGGCCATTACTTCTTCAACTATAGTCATTTTTCTTTCGATTGCAAACGTAACCAGTTTTTCAATGGTGTAATGGTTTAACATAGAAAACTTACCGTTGGCTCTAGATTCTAATCTATCACTCCGATTTGCAAACGGATTTCACTGAAGCTGTAAATTTCATCCCAGAACATAGTTTAGGGGCCATTACTTCTTCAACTATAGTCATTTTTCTTTCGATTGCAAACGTAACCAGTTTTTCAATGGTGCAATGGTTTAACATAGAAAACTTACCGTTGGCTCTAGATTCTAATCTATCACTCCGATTTGCAAACGGATTTCACTGAAGCTGTAACTTTCATCCCAGAACATAGTTTAGGGGCCATTACTTCTTCAACTATAGTCATTTTTCTTTCGATTGCAAACGTAACCAGTTTTTCAATGGTGTAATGGTTTAACATAGAAAACTTACCGTTGGCTCTAGATTCTAATCTATCACTCCGATTTGCAAACGGATTTCACTGAAGCTGTAACTTTCATCCCAGAACATAGTTTAGGGGCCATTACTTCTTCAACTATAGTCATTTTTCTTTCGATTGCAAACGTAACCAGTTTTTCAATGGTGTAATGGTTTAACATAGAAAACTTACCGTTGGCTCTAGATTCTAATCTATCACTCCGATTTGCAAACGGATTTCACTGAAGCTGTAACTTTCATCCCAGAACATAGTTTAGGGGCCATTACTTCTTCAACTATAGTCATTTTTCTTTCGATTGCAAACGTAACCAGTTTTTCAATGGTGTAATGGTTTAACATAGAAAACTTACCGTTGGCTCTAGATTCTAATCTATCACTCCGATTTGCAAACGGATTTCACTGAAGCTGTAACTTTCATCCCAGAACATAGTTTAGGGGCCATTACTTCTTCAACTATAGTCATTTTTCTTTCGATTGCAAACGTAACCAGTTTTTCAATGGTGTAATGGTTTAACATAGAAAACTTACCGTTGGCTCTAGATTCTAATCTATCACTCCGATTTGCAAACGGATTTCACTGAAGCTGTAACTTTCATCCCAGAACATAGTTTAGGGGCCATTACTTCTTCAACTATAGTCATTTTTCTTTCGATTGCAAACGTAACCAGTTTTTCAATGGTGTAATGGTTTAACATAGAAAACTTACCGTTGGCTCTAGATTCTAATCTATCACTCCGATTTGCAAACGGATTTCACTGAAGCTGTAACTTTCATCCCAGAACATAGTTTAGGGGCCATTACTTCTTCAACTATAGTCATTTTTCTTTCGATTGCAAACGTAACCAGTTTTTCAATGGTGTAATGGTTTAACATAGAAAACTTACCGTTGGCTCTAGATTCTAATCTATCACTCCGATTTGCAAACGGATTTCACTGAAGCTGTAACTTTCATCCCAGAACATAGTTTAGGGGCCATTACTTCTTCAACTATAGTCATTTTTCTTTCGATTGCAAACGTAACCAGTTTTTCAATGGTGTAATGGTTTAACATAGAAAACTTACCGTTGGCTCTAGATTCTAATCTATCACTCCGATTTGCAAACGGATTTCACTGAAGCTGTAACTTTCATCCCAGAACATAGTTTAGGGGCCATTACTTCTTCAACTATAGTCATTTTTCTTTCGATTGCAAACGTAACCAGTTTTTCAATGGTGTAATGGTTTAACATAGAAAACTTACCGTTGGCTCTAGATTCTAATCTATCACTCCGATTTGCAAACGGATTTCACTGAAGCTGTAACTTTCATCCCAGAACATAGTTTAGGGGCCATTACTTCTTCAACTATAGTCATTTTTCTTTCGATTGCAAACGTAACCAGTTTTTCAATGGTGTAATGGTTTAACATAGAAAACTTACCGTTGGCTCTAGATTCTAATCTATCACTCCGATTTGCAAACGGATTTCACTGAAGCTGTAACTTTCATCCCAGAACATAGTTTAGGGGCCATTACTTCTTCAACTATAGTCATTTTTCTTTCGATTGCAAACGTAACCAGTTTTTCAATGGTGTAATGGTTTAACATAGAAAACTTACCGTTGGCTCTAGATTCTAATCTATCACTCCGATTTGCAAACGGATTTCACTGAAGCTGTAACTTTCATCCCAGAACATAGTTTAGGGGCCATTACTTCTTCAACTATAGTCATTTTTCTTTCGATTGCAAACGTAACCAGTTTTTCAATGGTGTAATGGTTTAACATAGAAAACTTACCGTTGGCTCTAGATTCTAATCTATCACTCCGATTTGCAAACGGATTTCACTGAAGCTGTAACTTTCATCCCAGAACATAGTTTAGGGGCCATTACTTCTTCAACTATAGTCATTTTTCTTTCGATTGCAAACGTAACCAGTTTTTCAATGGTGTAATGGTTTAACATAGAAAACTTACCGTTGGCTCTAGATTCTAATCTATCACTCCGATTTGCAAACGGATTTCACTGAAGCTGTAACTTTCATCCCAGAACATAGTTTAGGGGCCATTACTTCTTCAACTATAGTCATTTTTCTTTCGATTGCAAACGTAACCAGTTTTTCAATGGTGTAATGGTTTAACATAGAAAACTTACCGTTGGCTCTAGATTCTAATCTATCACTCCGATTTGCAAACGGATTTCACTGAAGCTGTAACTTTCATCCCAGAACATAGTTTAGGGGCCATTACTTCTTCAACTATAGTCATTTTTCTTTCGATTGCAAACGTAACCAGTTTTTCAATGGTGTAATGGTTTAACATAGAAAACTTACCGTTGGCTCTAGATTCTAATCTATCACTCCGATTTGCAAACGGATTTCACTGAAGCTGTAACTTTCATCCCAGAACATAGTTTAGGGGCCATTACTTCTTCAACTATAGTCATTTTTCTTTCGATTGCAAACGTAACCAGTTTTTCAATGGTGTAATGGTTTAACATAGAAAACTTACCGTTGGCTCTAGATTCTAATCTATCACTCCGATTTGCAAACGGATTTCACTGAAGCTGTAACTTTCATCCCAGAACATAGTTTAGGGGCCATTACTTCTTCAACTATAGTCATTTTTCTTTCGATTGCAAACGTAACCAGTTTTTCAATGGTGTAATGGTTTAACATAGAAAACTTACCGTTGGCTCTAGATTCTAATCTATCACTCCGATTTGCAAACGGATTTCACTGAAGCTGTAACTTTCATCCCAGAACATAGTTTAGGGGCCATTACTTCTTCAACTATAGTCATTTTTCTTTCGATTGCAAACGTAACCAGTTTTTCAATGGTGTAATGGTTTAACATAGAAAACTTACCGTTGGCTCTAGATTCTAATCTATCACTCCGATTTGCAAACGGATTTCACTGAAGCTGTAACTTTCATCCCAGAACATAGTTTAGGGGCCATTACTTCTTCAACTATAGTCATTTTTCTTTCGATTGCAAACGTAACCAGTTTTTCAATGGTGTAATGGTTTAACATAGAAAACTTACCGTTGGCTCTAGATTCTAATCTATCACTCCGATTTGCAAACGGATTTCACTGAAGCTGTAACTTTCATCCCAGAACATAGTTTAGGGGCCATTACTTCTTCAACTATAGTCATTTTTCTTTCGATTGCAAACGTAACCAGTTTTTCAATGGTGTAATGGTTTAACATAGAAAACTTACCGCTGGCTCTAGATTCTAATCTATCACTCCGATTTGCAAACGAATTTCACTGAAGCTGTAACTTTCATCCCAGAACATAGTTTAGGGGCCATTACTTCTTCAACTATAGTCATTTTTCTTTCGATTGCAAACGTAACCAGTTTTTCAATGGTGTAATGGTTTAACATAGAAAACTTACCGTTGGCTCTAGATTCCAATCTATCACTCCGATTTGCAAACGGATTTCACTGAAGCTGTAACTTTCATCCCAGAATATAGTTTGGGGGCCATTACTTCTTCAACTATAGTCATTTTTCTTTCGATTGCAAACGTAACCAGTTTTTCAATGGTGTAATGGTTTAACATAGAAAACTTACCGTTGGCTCTAGATTCTAATCTATCACTCCGATTTGCAAACGGATTTCACTGAAGCTGTAACTTTCATCCCAGAACATAGTTTAGGGACCATTACTTCTTCAACTATAGTCATTTTTCTTTCGATTGCAAACGTAACCAGTTTTTCAATGGTGTAATGGTTTAACATTGAAAACTTACCGTTGGCTCTAGATTCTAATCTATCACTCCGATTTGCAAACGGATTTCACTGAAGCTGTAACTTTCATCCCAGAACATAGTTTAGGGGTCATTACTTCTTCAACTATAGTCATTTTTCTTTCGATTGCAAACGTAACCAGTTTTTCAATGGTGTAATGGTTTAACATAGAAAACTTACCGTTGGCTCTAGATTCTAATCTATCACTCCGATTTGCAAACGGATTTCACTGAAGCTGTAACTTTCATCCCAGAACATAGTTTAGGGGCCATTACTTCTTCAACTATAGTCATTTTTCTTTCGATTGCAAACGTAACCAGTTTTTCAATGGTGTAATGGTTTAACATAGAAAACTTACCGTTGGCTCTAGATTCTAATCTATCACTCCGATTTGCAAACGGATTTCACTGAAGCTGTAACTTTCATCCCAGAACATAGTTTAGGGGCCATTACTTCTTCAACTATAGTCATTTTTCTTTCGATTGCAAACGTAACCAGTTTTTCAATGGTGTAATGGTTTAACATAGAAAACTTACCGCTGGCTCTAGATTCTAATCTATCACTCCGATTTGCAAACGAATTTCACTGAAGCTGTAACTTTTATCCCTGAACATAGTTTAGGGGCCATTACTTCTTCAACTATAGTCATTTTTCTTTCGATTGCAAACGTAACCAGTTTTTCAATGGTGTAATGGTTTAACATAGAAAACTTACCGTTGGCTCTAGATTCTAATCTATCACTCCGATTTGCAAACGGATTTCACTGAAGCTGTAACTTTCATCCCAGAACATAGTTTAGGGGCCATTACTTCTTCAACTATAGTCATTTTTCTTTCGATTGCAAACGTAACCAGTTTTTCAATGGTGTAATGGTTTAACATTGAAAACTTACCGCTGGCTCTAGATTCTAATCTATCACTCCGATTTGCAAACGGATTTCACTGAAGCTGTAACTTTCATCCCAGAACATAGTTTAGGGGCCATTACTTCTTCAACTATAGTCATTTTTCTTTCGATTGCAAACGTAACCAGTTTTTCAATGGTGTAATGGTTTAACATAGAAAACTTACCGCTGGCTCTAGATTCTAATCTATCACTCCGATTTGCAAACGAATTTCACTGAAGCTGTAACTTTTATCCCTGAACATAGTTTAGGGGCCATTACTTCTTCAACTATAGTCATTTTTCTTTCGATTGCAAACGTAACCAGTTTTTCAATGGTGTAATGGTTTAACATAGAAAACTTACCGTTGGCTCTAGATTCTAATCTATCACTCCGATTTGCAAACGGATTTCACTGAAGCTGTAACTTTCATCCCAGAACATAGTTTAGGGGCCATTACTTCTTCAACTATAGTCATTTTTCTTTCGATTGCAAACGTAACCAGTTTTTCAATGGTGTAATGGTTTAACATAGAAAACTTACCGTTGGCTCTAGATTCTAATCTATCACTCCGATTTGCAAACGGATTTCACTGAAGCTGTAACTTTCATCCCAGAACATAGTTTAGGGGCCATTACTTCTTCAACTATAGTCATTTTTCTTTCGATTGCAAACGTAACCAGTTTTTCAATGGTGTAATGGTTTAACATAGAAAACTTACCGTTGGCTCTAGATTCTAATCTATCACTCCGATTTGCAAACGGATTTAACTGAAGCTGTAACTTTCATCCCAGAACATAGTTTAGGGGCCATTACTTCTTCAACTATAGTCATTTTTCTTTCGATTGCAAACGTAACCAGTTTTTCAATGGTGTAATGGTTTAACATAGAAAACTTACCGTTGGCTCTAGATTCTAATCTATCACTCCGATTTGCAAACGGATTTCACTGAAGCTGTAACTTTCATCCCAGAACATAGTTTAGGGGCCATTACTTCTTCAACTATAGTCATTTTTCTTTCGATTGCAAACGTAACCAGTTTTTCAATGGTGTAATGGTTTAACATAGAAAACTTACCGTTGGCTCTAGATTCTAATCTATCACTCCGATTTGCAAACGGATTTCACTGAAGCTGTAACTTTCATCCCAGAACATAGTTTAGGGGCCATTACTTCTTCAACTATAGTCATTTTTCTTTCAATTGCAAACGTAACCAGTTTTTCAATGGTGTAATGGTTTAACATAGAAAACTTACCGTTGGCTCTAGATTCTAATCTATCACTCCGATTTGCAAACGGATTTCACTGAAGCTGTAACTTTCATCCCAGAACATAGTTTAGGGGCCATTACTTCTTCAACTATAGTCATTTTTCTTTAATTGCAAACGTAACCAGTTTTTCAATGGTGTAATGGTTTAACATAGAAAACTTACCGTTGGCTCTAGATTCTAATCTATCACTCCGATTTGCAAACGGATTTCACTGAAGCTGTAACTTTCATCCCAGAACATAGTTTAGGGGCCATTACTTCTTCAACTATAGTCATTTTTCTTTCGATTGCAAACGTAACCAGTTTTTCAATGGTGTAATGGTTTAACATAGAAAACTTACCGTTGGCTCTAGATTCCAATCTATCACTCCGATTTGCAAACGGATTTCACTGAAGCTGTAACTTTCATCCCAGAATATAGTTTAGGGGCCATTACTTCTTCAACTATAGTCATTTTTCTTTCGATTGCAAACGTAACCAGTTTTTCAATGGTGTAATGGTTTAACATAGAAAACTTACCGTTGGCTCTAGATTCTAATCTATCACTCCGATTTGCAAACGGATTTCACTGAAGCTGTAACTTTCATCCCAGAACATAGTTTAGGGACCATTACTTCTTCAACTATAGTCATTTTTCTTTCGATTGCAAACGTAACCAGTTTTTCAATGGTGTAATGGTTTAACATTGAAAACTTACCGTTGGCTCTAGATTCTAATCTATCACTCCGATTTGCAAACGGATTTCACTGAAGCTGTAACTTTCATCCCAGAACATAGTTTAGGGGCCATTACTTCTTCAACTATAGTCATTTTTCTTTCGATTGCAAACGTAACCAGTTTTTCAATGGTGTAATGGTTTAACATAGAAAACTTACCGTTGGCTCTAGATTCTAATCTATCACTCCGATTTGCAAACGGATTTCACTGAAGCTGTAACTTTCATCCCAGAACATAGTTTAGGGGCCATTACTTCTTCAACTATAGTCATTTTTCTTTCGATTGCAAACGTAACCAGTTTTTCAATGGTGTAATGGTTTAACATAGAAAACTTACCGTTGGCTCTAGATTCTAATCTATCACTCCGATTTGCAAACGGATTTCACTGAAGCTGTAACTTTCATCCCAGAACATAGTTTAGGGGCCATTACTTCTTCAACTATAGTCATTTTTCTTTCGATTGCAAACGTAACCAGTTTTTCAATGGTGTAATGGTTTAACATTGAAAACTTACCGTTGGCTCTAGATTCTAATCTATCACTCCGATTTGCAAACGGATTTCACTGAAGCTGTAACTTTCATCCCAGAACATAGTTTAGGGGCCATTACTTCTTCAACTATAGTCATTTTTCTTTCGATTGCAAACGTAACCAGTTTTTCAATGGTGTAATGGTTTAACATAGAAAACTTACCGTTGGCTCTAGATTCTAATCTATCACTCCGATTTGCAAACGGATTTCACTGAAGCTGTAACTTTCATCCCAGAACATAGTTTAGGGGCCATTACTTCTTCAACTATAGTCATTTTTCTTTCGATTGCAAACGTAACCAGTTTTTCAATGGTGTAATGGTTTAACATAGAAAACTTACCGTTGGCTCTAGATTCTAATCTATCACTCCGATTTGCAAACGGATTTCACTGAAGCTGTAACTTTCATCCCAGAACATAGTTTAGGGGCCATTACTTCTTCAACTATAGTCATTTTTCTTTCGATTGCAAACGTAACCAGTTTTTCAATGGTGTAATGGTTTAACATAGAAAACTTACCGTTGGCTCTAGATTCTAATCTATCACTCCGATTTGCAAACGGATTTCACTGAAGCTGTAACTTTCATCCCAGAACATAGTTTAGGGGCCATTACTTCTTCAACTATAGTCATTTTTCTTTCGATTGCAAACGTAACCAGTTTTTCAATGGTGTAATGGTTTAACATAGAAAACTTACCGTTGGCTCTAGATTCTAATCTATCACTCCGATTTGCAAACGGATTTCACTGAAGCTGTAACTTTCATCCCAGAACATAGTTTAGGGGCCATTACTTCTTCAACTATAGTCATTTTTCTTTCGATTGCAAACGTAACCAGTTTTTCAATGGTGTAATGGTTTAACATAGAAAACTTACCGTTGGCTCTAGATTCTAATCTATCACTCCGATTTGCAAACGGATTTAACTGAAGCTGTAACTTTCATCCCAGAACATAGTTTAGGGGCCATTACTTCTTCAACTATAGTCATTTTTCTTTCGATTGCAAACGTAACCAGTTTTTCAATGGTGTAATGGTTTAACATAGAAAACTTACCGTTGGCTCTAGATTCTAATCTATCACTCCGATTTGCAAACGGATTTCACTGAAGCTGTAACTTTCATCCCAGAACATAGTTTAGGGGCCATTACTTCTTCAACTATAGTCATTTTTCTTTCGATTGCAAACGTAACCAGTTTTTCAATGGTGTAATGGTTTAACATAGAAAACTTACCGTTGGCTCTAGATTCTAATCTATCACTCCGATTTGCAAACGGATTTCACTGAAGCTGTAACTTTCATCCCAGAACATAGTTTAGGGGCCATTACTTCTTCAACTATAGTCATTTTTCTTTCAATTGCAAACGTAACCAGTTTTTCAATGGTGTAATGGTTTAACATAGAAAACTTACCGTTGGCTCTAGATTCTAATCTATCACTCCGATTTGCAAACGGATTTCACTGAAGCTGTAACTTTCATCCCAGAACATAGTTTAGGGGCCATTACTTCTTCAACTATAGTCATTTTTCTTTTAATTGCAAACGTAACCAGTTTTTCAATGGTGTAATGGTTTAACATAGAAAACTTACCGTTGGCTCTAGATTCTAATCTATCACTCCGATTTGCAAACGGATTTCACTGAAGCTGTAACTTTCATCCCAGAACATAGTTTAGGGGCCATTACTTCTTCAACTATAGTCATTTTTCTTTCGATTGCAAACGTAACCAGTTTTTCAATGGTGTAATGGTTTAACATAGAAAACTTACCGTTGGCTCTAGATTCCAATCTATCACTCCGATTTGCAAACGGATTTCACTGAAGCTGTAACTTTCATCCCAGAATATAGTTTAGGGGCCATTACTTCTTCAACTATAGTCATTTTTCTTTCGATTGCAAACGTAACCAGTTTTTCAATGGTGTAATGGTTTAACATAGAAAACTTACCGTTGGCTCTAGATTCTAATCTATCACTCCGATTTGCAAACGGATTTCACTGAAGCTGTAACTTTCATCCCAGAACATAGTTTAGGGACCATTACTTCTTCAACTATAGTCATTTTTCTTTCGATTGCAAACGTAACCAGTTTTTCAATGGTGTAATGGTTTAACATTGAAAACTTACCGTTGGCTCTAGATTCTAATCTATCACTCCGATTTGCAAACGGATTTCACTGAAGCTGTTAACTTTCATCCCAGAACATAGTTTAGGGGCCATTACTTCTTCAACTATAGTCATTTTTCTTTCGATTGCAAACGTAACCAGTTTTTCAATGGTGTAATGGTTTAACATAGAAAACTTACCGTTGGCTCTAGATTCTAATCTATCACTCCGATTTGCAAACGGATTTCACTGAAGCTGTAACTTTCATCCCAGAACATAGTTTAGGGGCCATTACTTCTTCAACTATAGTCATTTTTCTTTCGATTGCAAACGTAACCAGTTTTTCAATGGTGTAATGGTTTAACATAGAAAACTTACCGTTGGCTCTAGATTCTAATCTATCACTCCGATTTGCAAACGGATTTCACTGAAGCTGTAACTTTCATCCCAGAACATAGTTTAGGGGCCATTACTTCTTCAACTATAGTCATTTTTCTTTCGATTGCAAACGTAACCAGTTTTTCAATGGTGTAATGGTTTAACATTGAAAACTTACCGTTGGCTCTAGATTCTAATCTATCACTCCGATTTGCAAACGGATTTCACTGAAGCTGTAACTTTCATCCCAGAACATAGTTTAGGGGCCATTACTTCTTCAACTATAGTCATTTTTCTTTCGATTGCAAACGTAACCAGTTTTTCAATGGTGTAATGGTTTAACATAGAAAACTTACCGTTGGCTCTAGATTCTAATCTATCACTCCGATTTGCAAACGGATTTCACTGAAGCTGTAACTTTCATCCCAGAACATAGTTTAGGGGCCATTACTTCTTCAACTATAGTCATTTTTCTTTCGATTGCAAACGTAACCAGTTTTTCAATGGTGTAATGGTTTAACATAGAAAACTTACCGTTGGCTCTAGATTCTAATCTATCACTCCGATTTGCAAACGGATTTCACTGAAGCTGTAACTTTCATCCCAGAACATAGTTTAGGGGCCATTACTTCTTCAACTATAGTCATTTTTCTTTCGATTGCAAACGTAACCAGTTTTTCAATGGTGTAATGGTTTAACATAGAAAACTTACCGTTGGCTCTAGATTCTAATCTATCACTCCGATTTGCAAACGGATTTCACTGAAGGTGTAACTTTCATCCCAGAACATAGTTTAGGGGCCATTACTTCTTCAACTATAGTCATTTTTCTTTCGATTGCAAACGTAACCAGTTTTTCAATGGTGTAATGGTTTAACATAGAAAACTTACCGCTGGCTCTAGATTCTAATCTATCACTCCGATTTGCAAACGAATTTCACTGAAGCTGTAACTTTTATCCCTGAACATAGTTTAGGGGCCATTACTTCTTCAACTATAGTCATTTTTCTTTCGATTGCAAACATAACCAGTTTTTTAATGGTGTAATGGTTTAACATAGAAAACTTACCGTTGGCTCTAGATTCTAATCTATCACTCCGATTTGCAAACGGATTTCACTGAAGCTGTAACTTTCATCCCAGAACATAGTTTAGGGGCCATTACTTCTTCAACTATAGTCATTTTTCTTTCGATTGCCAACGTAACCAGTTTTTCAATGGTGTAATGGTTTAACATAGAAAACTTACCGTTGGCTCTAGATTCTAATCTATCACTCCGATTTGCAAACGGATTTCACTGAAGCTGTAACTTTCATCCCAGAACATAGTTTAGGGGCCATTACTTCTTCAACTATAGTCATTTTTCTTTTGATTGCAAACGTAACCAGTTTTTCAATGGTGTAATGGTTTAACATAGAAAACTTACCGTTGGCTCTAGATTCTAATCTATCACTCCGATTTGCAAACGGATTTCACTGAAGCTGTAACTTTCATCCCAGAACATAGTTTAGGGGCCATTACTTCTTCAACTATAGTCATTTTTCTTTCGATTGCAAACGTAACCAGTTTTTCAATGGTGTAATGGTTTAACATAGAAAACTTACCGTTGGCTCTAGATTCCAATCTATCACTCCGATTTGCAAACGGATTTCACTGAAGCTGTAACTTTCATCCCAGAATATAGTTTAGGGGCCATTACTTCTTCAACTATAGTCATTTTTCTTTCGATTGCAAACGTAACCAGTTTTTCAATGGTGTAATGGTTTAACATAGAAAACTTACCGTTGGCTCTAGATTCTAATCTATCACTCCGATTTGCAAACGGATTTCACTGAAGCTGTAACTTTCATCCCAGAACATAGTTTAGGGGCCATTACTTCTTCAACTATAGTCATTTTTCTTTCGATTGCAAACGTAACCAGTTTTTCAATGGTGTAATGGTTTAACATTGAAAACTTACCGTTGGCTCTAGATTCTAATCTATCACTCTGATTTGCAAACGGATTTCACTGAAGCTGTAACTTTCATCCCAGAACATAGTTTAGGGGCCATTACTTCTTCAACTATAGTCATTTTTCTTTCGATTGCAAACGTAACCAGTTTTTCAATGGTGTAATGGTTTAACATAGAAAACTTACCGTTGGCTCTAGATTCTAATCTATCACTCCGATTTGCAAACGGATTTCACTGAAGCTGTAACTTTCATCCCAGAACATAGTTTAGGGGCCATTACTTCTTCAACTATAGTCATTTTTCTTTCGATTGCAAACGTAACCAGTTTTTCAATGGTGTAATGGTTCAACATTGAAAACTTACCGTTGGCTCTAGATTCTAATCTATCACTCCGATTTGCAAACGGATTTCACTGAAGCTGTAACTTTCATTCCAGAACATACTTTAGGGGCCATTACTTCTTCAACTATAGTCATTTTTCTTTTGATTGCAAACGTAACCAGTTTTTCAATGGTGTAATGGTTTAACATAGAAACCTTACCGTTGGCTCTAGATTCTAATCTATCACTCCGATTTGCAAACGGATTTCACTGAAGCTGTAACTTTCATCCCAGAACATAGTTTAGGGGCCATTACTTCTTCAACTATAGTCATTTTTCTTTCGATTGCAAACGTAACCAGTTTTTCAATGGTGTAATGGTTTAACATAGAAAACTTACCGTTGGCTCTAGATTCTAATCTATCACTCCGATTTGCAAACGGATTTCACTGAAGCTGTAACTTTCATCCCAGAACATAGTTTAGGGGCCATTACTTCTTCAACTATAGTCATTTTTCTTTCGATTGCAAACGTAACCAGTTTTTCAATGGTGTAATGGTTTAACATAGAAAACTTACCGTTGGCTCTAGATTCTAATCTATCACTCCGATTTGCAAACGGATTTCACTGAAGCTGTAACTTTCATCCTAGAACATAGTTTAGGGGCCATTACTTCTTCAACTATAGTCATTTTTCTTTCGATTGCAAACGTAACCAGTTTTTCAATGGTGTAATGGTTTAACATAGAAAACTTACCGTTGGCTCTAGATTCTAATCTATCACTCCGATTTGCAAACGGATTGCACTGAAGCTGTAACTTTCATCCCAGAACATAGTTTAGGGGCCATTACTTCTTCAACTATAGTCATTTTTCTTTCGATTGCAAACGTAACCAGTTTTTCAATGGTGTAATGGTTTAACATAGAAAACTTACCGTTGGCTCTAGATTCTAATCTATCACTCCGATTTGCAAACGGATTTCACTGAAGCTGTAACTTTCATCCCAGAACATAGTTTAGGGGCCATTACTTCTTCAACTATAGTCATTTTTCTTTCGATTGCAAACGTAACCAGTTTTTCAATGGTGTAATGGTTTAACATAGAAAACTTACCGTTGGCTCTAGATTCTAATCTATCACTTTGATTTGCAAACGGATTTCACTGAAGCTGTAACTTTCATCCCAGAACATAGTTTAGGGGCCATTACTTCTTCAACTATAGTCATTTTTCTTTCGATTGCAAACGTAACCAGTTTTTCAATGGTGTAATGGTTTAACATAGAAAACTTACCGTTGGCTCGAGATTCTAATCTATCACTCCGATTTGCAAACGGATTTCACTGAAGCTGTAACTTTCATCCCAGAACATAGTTTAGGGGCCATTACTTCTTCAACTATAGTCATTTTTCTTTCGATTGCAAACGTAACCAGTTTTTCAATGGTGTAATGGTTTAACATAGAAAACTTACCGTTGGCTCTAGATTCTAATCTATCACTCCGATTTGCAAACGGATTTCACTGAAGCTGTAACTTTCATCCCAGAACATAGTTTAGGGGCCATTACTTCTTCAACTATAGTCATTTTTCTTTCGATTGCAAACGTAACCAGTTTTTCAATGGTGTAATGGTTTAACATAGAAAACTTACCGTTGGCTCTAGATTCTAATCTATCACTCCGATTTGCAAACGGATTTCACTGAAGCTGTAACTTTCATCCCAGAACATAGTTTAGGGGCCATTACTTCTTCAACTATAGTCATTTTTCTTTCGATTGCAAACGTAACCAGTTTTTCAATGGTGTAATGGTTTAACATTGAAAACTTACCGTTGGCTCTAGATTCTAATCTATCACTCCGATTTGCAAACGGATTTCACTGAAGCTGTAACTTTCATCCCAGAACATAGTTTAGGGGCCATTACTTCTTCAACTATAGTCATTTTTCTTTCGATTGCAAACGTAACCAGTTTTTCAATGGTGTAATGGTTTAACATAGAAAACTTACCGTTGGCTCTAGATTCCAATCTATCACTCCGATTTGCAAACGGATTTCACTGAAGCTGTAACTTTCATCCCAGAATATAGTTTAGGGGCCATTACTTCTTCAACTATAGTCATTTTTCTTTCGATTGCAAACGTAACCAGTTTTTCAATGGTGTAATGGTTTAACATAGAAAACTTACCGTTGGCTCTAGATTCTAATTTATCACTCCGATTTGCAAACGGATTTCACTGAAGCTGTAACTTTCATCCCAGAACATAGTTTAGGGGCCATTACTTCTTCAACTATAGTCATTTTTCTTTCGATTGCAAACGTAACCAGTTTTTCAATGGTGTAATGGTTTAACATAGAAAACTTACCGTTGGCTCTAGATTCTAATCTATCACTCCGATTTGCAAACGGATTTCACTGAAGCTGTAACTTTCATCCCAGAACATAGTTTAGGGGCCATTACTTCTTCAACTATAGTCATTTTTCTTTCGATTGCAAACGTAACCAGTTTTTCAATGGTGTAATGGTTTAACATTGAAAACTTACCGTTGGCTCTAGATTCTAATCTATCACTCCGATTTGCAAACGGATTTCACTGAAGCTGTAACTTTCATCCCAGAACATAGTTTAGGGGCCATTACTTCTTCAACTATAGTCATTTTTCTTTCGATTGCAAACGTAACCAGTTTTTCAATGGTGTAATGGTTTAACATAGAAAACTTACCGTTGGCTCTAGATTCTAATCTATCACTCCGATTTGCAAACGGATTTCACTGAAGCTGTAACTTTCATCCCAGAACATAGTTTAGGGGCCATTACTTCTTCAACTATAGTCATTTTTCTTTCGATTGCAAACGTAACCAGTTTTTCAATGGTGTAATGGTTTAACATAGAAAACTTACCGTTGGCTCTAGATTCTAATCTATCACTCCGATTTGCAAACGGATTTCACTGAAGCTGTAACTTTCATCCCAGAACATAGTTTAGGGGCCATTACTTCTTCAACTATAGTCATTTTTCTTTCGATTGCAAACGTAACCAGTTTTTCAATGGTGTAATGGTTTAACATTGAAAACTTACCGTTGGCTCTAGATTCTAATCTATCACTCCGATTTGCAAACGGATTTCACTGAAGCTGTAACTTTCATCCCAGAACATAGTTTAGGGGCCATTACTTCTTCAACTATAGTCATTTTTCTTTCGATTGCAAACGTAACCAGTTTTTCAATGGTGTAATGGTTTAACATAGAAAACTTACCGTTGGCTCTAGATTCTAATCTATCACTCCGATTTGCAAACGGATTTCACTGAAGCTGTAACTTTCATCCCAGTACATAGTTTAGGGGCCATTACTTCTTCAACTATAGTCATTTTTCTTTCGATTGCAAACGTAACCAGTTTTTCAATGGTGTAATGGTTTAACATAGAAAACTTACCGTTGGCTCTAGATTCTAATCTATCACTCCGATTTGCAAACGGATTTCACTGAAGCTGTAACTTTCATCCCAGAACATAGTTTAGGGGCCATTACTTCTTCAACTATAGTCATTTTTCTTTCGATTGCAAACGTAACCAGTTTTTCAATGGTGTAATGGTTTAACATAGAAAACTTACCGTTGGCTCTAGATTCGAATCTATCACTCCGATTTGCAAACGGATTTCACTGAAGCTGTAACTTTCATCCCAGGACATAGTTTAGGGGCCATTACTTCTTCAACTATAGTCATTTTTCTTTCGATTGCAAACGTAACCAGTTTTTCAATGGTGTAATGGTTTAACATAGAAAACTTACCGTTGGCTCTAGATTCTAATCTATCACTCCGATTTGCAAACGGATTTCACTGAAGCTGTAACTTTCATCCCAGAACATAGTTTAGGGGCCATTACTTCTTCAACTATAGTCATTTTTCTTTCGATTGCAAACGTAACCAGTTTTTCAATGGTGTAATGGTTTAACATAGAAAACTTACCGTTGGCTCTAGATTCTAATCTATCACTCCGATTTGCAAACGGATTTCACTGAAGCTGTAACTTTCATCCCAGAACATAGTTTAGGGGCCATTACTTCTTCAACTATAGTCATTTTTCTTTCGATTGCAAACGTAACCAGTTTTTCAATGGTGTAATGGTTTAACATAGAAAACTTACCGTTGGCTCTAGATTCTAATCTATCACTCCGATTTGCAAACGGATTTCACTGAAGCTGTAACTTTCATCCCAGAACATAGTTTAGGGGCCATTACTTCTTCAACTATAGTCATTTTTCTTTCGATTGCAAACGTAACCAGTTTTTCAATGGTGTAATGGTTTAACATAGAAAACTTACCGTTGGCTCTAGATTCTAATCTATCACTCCGATTTGCAAACGGATTTCACTGAAGCTGTAACTTTCATCCCAGAACATAGTTTAGGGGCCATTACTTCTTCAACTATAGTCATTTTTCTTTCGATTGCAAACGTAACCAGTTTTTCAATGGTGTAATGGTTTAACATAGAAAACTTACCGTTGGCTCTAGATTCGAATCTATCACTCCGATTTGCAAACGGATTTCACTGAAGCTGTACTTTCATCCCAGAACATAGTTTAGGGGCCATTACTTCTTCAACTATAGTCATTTTTCTTTCGATTGCAAACGTAACCAGTTTTTCAATGGTGTAATGGTTTAACATAGAAAACTTACCGTTGGCTCTAGATTCTAATCTATCACTCCGATTTGCAAACGGATTTCACTGAAGCTGTAACTTTCTCCCAGAACATAGTTTAGGGGCCATTACTTCTTCAACTATAGTCATTTTTCTTTCGATTGCAAACGTAACCAGTTTTTCAATGGTGTAATGGTTTAACATAGAAAACTTACCGTTGGCTCTAGATTCTAATCTATCACTCCGATTTGCAAACGGATTTCACTGAAGCTGTAACTTTCATCCCAGAACATAGTTTAGGGGCCATTACTTCTTCAACTATAGTCATTTTTCTTTCGATTGCAAACGTAACCAGTTTTTCAATGGTGTAATGGTTTAACATAGAAAACTTACCGTTGGCTCTAGATTCTAATCTATCACTCCGATTTGCAAACGGATTTCACTGAAGCTGTAACTTTCATCCCAGAACATAGTTTAGGGCCATTACTTCTTCAACTATAGTCATTTTTCTTTCGATTGCAAACGTAACCAGTTTTTCAATGGTGTAATGGTTTAACATAGAAACTTACCGTTGGCTCTAGATTCTAATCTATCACTCCGATTTGCAAACGGAGTTCCACTGAAGCTGTAACTTTCATCCCAGAACATAGTTTAGGGGCCATTACTTCTTCAACTATAGTCATTTTTCTTTCGATTGCAAACGTAACCAGTTTTTCAATGGTGTAATGGTTTAACATAGAAAACTTACCGTTGGCTCTAGATTCTAATCTATCACTCCGATTTGCAAACGGATTTCACTGAAGCTGTAACTTTCATCCCAGAACATAGTTTAGGGGCCATTACTTCTTCAACTATAGTCATTTTTCTTTCGATTGCAAACGTAACCAGTTTTTCAATGGTGTAATGGTTTAACATAGAAAACTTACCGTTGGCTCTAGATTCTAATCTATCACTCCGATTTGCAAACGGATTTCACTGAAGCTGTAACTTTCATCCCAGAACATAGTTTAGGGGCCATTACTTCTTCAACTATAGTCATTTTTCTTTCGATTGCAAACGTAACCAGTTTTTCAATGGTGTAATGGTTTAACATAGAAAACTTACCGTTGGCTCTAGATTCTAATCTATCACTCCGATTTGCAAACGGATTTCACTGAAGCTGTAACTTTCATCCCAGAACATAGTTTAGGGGCCATTACTTCTTCAACTATAGTCATTTTTCTTTCGATTGCAAACGTAACCAGTTTTTCAATGGTGTAATGGTTTAACATAGAAAACTTACCGTTGGCTCTAGATTCTAATCTATCACTCCGATTTGCAAACGGATTTCACTGAAGCTGTAACTTTCATCCCAGAACATAGTTTAGGGGCCATTACTTCTTCAACTATAGTCATTTTTCTTTCGATTGCAAACGTAACCAGTTTTTCAATGGTGTAATGGTTTAACATAGAAAACTTACCGTTGGCTCTAGATTCTAATCTATCACTCCGATTTGCAAACGGAGTTCACTGAAGCTGTAACTTTCATCCCAGAACATAGTTTAGGGGCCATTACTTCTTCAACTATAGTCATTTTTCTTTCGATTGCAAACGTAACCAGTT
>NW_027152734.1:0-26669 GCF_040937935.1 Hyperolius riggenbachi
GCACGATTTAATTGGTATGCTTGCTACTCCCTTGCAAAGTCTGCTGTACAATCTGTGACTCCAATCGTTATCTGCACGATTTAATTAGTATGCTTGCTACTCCCTTGCAAAGTCTGCTGTACAATCTGTGACTCCAATCGTTATCTGCACGATTTAATTGGTATGCTTGCTACTCCCTTGCAAAGTCTGCTGTACAATCTGTGACTCCAATCGTTATCTTCACGATTTAATTGGTATGCTTGCTACTCCCTTGCAAAGTCTGCTGTACAATCTGTGACTCCAATCGTTATCTGCACGATTTAATTGGTATGCTTGCTACTCCCTTGCAAAGTCTGCTGTACAATCTGTGACTCCAATCGTTATCTGCATGATTTAATTGGTATGCTTGCTACTCCCTTGCAAAGTCTGCTGTACAATCTGTGACTCCAATCGTTATCTGCACGATTTAACTGGTATGCTTGCTACTCCCTTGCAAAGTCTGCTGTACAATCTGTGACTCCAATCGTTATCTGCACGATTTAATTGGTATGCTTGCTACTCCCTTGCAAAGTCTGCTGTACAATCTGTGACTCCAATCGTTATCTGCACGATTTAATTGGTATGCTTGCTACTCCCTTGCAAAGTCTGCTGTACAATCTGTGACTCCAATCGTTATCTGCACGATTTAATTGGTATGCTTGCTACTCCCTTGCAAAGTCTGCTGTACAATCTGTGACTCCAATCGTTATCTGCACGATTTAATTGGTATGCTTGCTACTCCCTTGCAAAGTCTGCTGTATAATCTGTGACTCCAATCGTTATCTGCACGATTTAATTGGTATGCTTGCTACTCCCTTGCAAAGTCTGCTGTACAATCTGTGACTCCAATCGTTATCTGCACGATTTAATTGGTATGCTTGCTACTCCCTTGCAAAGTCTGCTGTACAATCTGTGACTCCAATCGTTATCTGCACGATTTAATTGGTATGCTTGCTACTCCCTTGCAAAGTCTGCTGTATAATCTGTGACTCCAATCGTTATCTGCACGATTTAATTGGTATGCTTGCTACTCCCTTGCAAAGTCTGCTGTACAATCTGAGACTCCAATCGTTATCTGCACGATTTAATTGGTACACTGCTGCATACATTGCTACTAAGATTGTTTAATATAAATTTAAGTAGTTCAGCAGTGTTAGTAAATTCCCATATTACATTTGTGAATCCTTTGTGTTCCGGCCCAGTGAGCAGTAATTATTTATTGCAGCAGGCCTGGTTTTTGGTAGCCACTCCCATCCTCAGCTGAACTGTTTTCCCAATTTCTAATTGAGAATCACTTCCAAATCAGCCATGGCAGCTACCATACCTATTTAAGAGCTGGAGCTTGGTCACTCGTGGCCTAGGTCACTTGTGCCATTTAATTCCGAAGTGCCATTTATTACAAAGTGCTTCACAACTTACCAAGAATTTACCAGGAATTCAAACAGGATTCAACAGCCACAGGACTCTGCTGGAAACAACTACTCTGCATCCACAACTGCCTCCAATGCTGTTGCTAAAAATGCCACTGCTGGACATATGCTGCACAGCCAAGTAGACTCTGCTTCTTTATTTACACAGGTTTGCTTGCACTAACTGCATACTCATATAAACTGTTTAGTGGTTGGAAACTTCCTGGTTATAATTAGAGACCATTACCATGTTTACTGCACTTTTTCTTATGTTCTGCCTGTCTGCAAACATCTACAAGTTGCATTATGCATCCTCCCAGTGTACCTCACTCCATATTCATTTCACCTGCTTTGCTTTCCTCACCTTACTCAGCTTCTCATGAACTGTTAGCTCTCCTGAAATCTCTCTCTCCCTCCAGCAGCTCAAAAACCTCACAAACATTTAAATCCCATTCACATTTGCTCACTCTCTCCCTCCTACTCTTACTTGCTGCTGGTGATATATCGCCTAACCCTGGGCCACAGCCTGCTGCCAGACAAGCATCCCCTGCTGACCCGCTTCATACACTTCACAGCCCTCTGTCCACAAATAACCTCAACACCCATCCTCGCTCCAACCTTATTTCCATCCATCCCACCCACAAACACATACTCCCCCTACCCTGCGGTCTCTGGAATGCCAGATCCGTCCGCAACAAACTTACAGCAGTCCACGACCTCTTCCTCTCCAAATCCCTCACCATCCTTGCACTCACTGAGACATGGCTCACCCCCTCTGACTCTGCCGCAGAGGCTGCCCTCTCCTATGGGGGTCTTCACCTCAGTCACACCCCCAGACCAGACAACAGGACCGGGGGAGGGGTGGGTCTGCTCCTCTCCCCATCCTGCACCTTCCGTGTCCTCACACCACCTACCTCTCTACAATTCACATCCTTTGAGGCCCACACCATCCGCCTCTACCACCCCCTCCCTGCCATTGTTGCGGTCTTATACCGCCCTCCGGGCTCCACCCCACAATTTCTCGATGACCTTGCCTCCTGGCTCCCTCATATCCTCTCCTCTGACCTCCCCACCATCATCCTTGGGGATTTCAATATTCCCATCGATGAAGCCCAGAGCTCTGCTGTGACCCGGCTACTCACCATTGCCAACTCACTTGGACTTGTACAACACGCCAACACCCCCACTCACACTGCAGGTCACACTCTCGACCTTGTATTCACTAAATCCACCACCATTGCAGACCTTGACATTGCACCCTTTCCACCCTCAGACCATCACCTTCTCACCTTCAACCTCCTCACGGAAGGCACCTCCAAATTAGCCACCCACCCACCTGGTCGATGGCAGCGAGACCTACGCAAGCTTAACCGTAGTGTCCTTGCTGACCCCCTCCATGCCCTCTCCTCCACTGTCCCCACCCTAACCTGTCCTAATCTTGCTGCAGCTCAGTATCACCAAACTCTCTCATCAGCCCTAGAGAAAGCTGCTCCACCAATATTTCGCCACAACCGACCCCCTAACCTCCAGCGCACTACCCATATTCGCATCCTCCAGAGGAAAACACGCGCCACTGAACGGAAATGGAGAAAAACTAGACTTAACCAGGATTTCCTACAGTACAAGACCAACCTGCTGCAGTTCCACACTGCCCTTGCTCATGCGAAGCAGGAATACTTTACCAAGCTCATCGGAGCACAAGCTTCCAACCCCCGGCGTCTTTTTGCCACCTTCAACTCCCTGCTTAAACCCACCCCCCCACCCTACGTTTCCTCCCTCTCTGCCACAGATTTAGCCACCCACTTCACCAACAAAATTGTCTCCATCCGCCAGGAAATATCCAATCTCCAATCTTCACCTCCCACCCCCTCCCAACCAGCTCCTCCTCCACCCTATCCTCCCCTCACATCCTTCACTCCTACTACCACCGAGGAAGTCAACCACCTACTGCAGACTTCCCATACCACTACTTCCCCCCCTTGACCCCATCCCTTCGGATTTACTCCAGCCTCACTTCACGGAATTGGCCCCAGTCCTCACTACCCTGTTCAACCTCTCCCTATCCACAGGCACCTTCCCCACAGACTTCAAGCAGGCCATTGTACTACCCCTGCTCAAGAAACCCTCACTCGACCCCTCGCTACCCTCCAACTACCGTCCTATCTCCCTCCTCCCCTTTGCCTCAAAACTCCTTGAGCGTCTGGTTCACAAACGCCTGACCCAGTACCTCAATGCTAACTCACTGCTAGACCCACTCCAATCTGGATTTCGGCCTGCCCACTCAAACGAAACTGCTCTCACCAAAGTGGTCAACGACCTTGCCTTAGCTAAAGCTGAAGGTAAATACTCCATTCTCCTCCTCCTTGACCTGTCAGCAGCTTTTGACACAGCAGATCATCCCCTACTCCTCCAGTCCCTCCAGACCTTGGGCATTCACGATCTCGCCCTGTCCTGGCTTTCATCCTACCTCTCCAACCGCTCCTTCACGACCACCTTTAATGAGTCCTCTTCCACCCCCAACCACCTCTCGGTGGGAGTCCCCCAAGGTTCGGTCCTTGGCCCCCTACTGTTCACCCTATACACATCCTCCATTGGCAAGGTTATCTCCTCCATGGGTTTTAACTACCATCTGTATGCAGATGACACCCAGATCTACCTCCACACCCCTGACATATCCACCACTACCATGGACAAGGTCTCCTCCTGCCTATCCGCCATCTCCTCCTGGATGTCTGCTAGGTTCCTGAAACTAAATCTAGACAAAACGGAATTTATGATCTTCCCACTCCGGCCATCCACGAACCTCCCAGATGTGCATGTCACTGTTAACCACACTACCATTCGCCCTACCTCTCAAGCCCGCTGTCTGGGTGTCACCCTGGACTCCGCACTCTCCTTCACTTCCCACATCCAAAACCTCACAAAGTCCTGCAACTTCCACCTTCGTAACATCTGTAAGATTTGCCCTTTCCTGACCTCTGCCACCACCAAACTCCTCATCCATGCCCTCATAATTTCCCGCCTTGACTACTGCAATGCCCTGCTGTCTGGTCTCCCTATGACCCGAACAGTCCCACTGCAGTCCATCATGAATGCGGCAGCCAGAATTATCCACTGCTCCCATCGATCCACCACGGCAGATCCCCTCCTAGAATCCCTCCACTGGCTTCCTATCCAGTCCAGAATCAGATTCAAGATACTGTGTCTGACCTACAAATCTGTCCACAAAACCTGTCCAACCTACATTTCCGATCTTACTCAGAGGTACACACCTAGCCGCTCACTCCGCTCTTCCAATGAACTTCGCCTAACCACCCTCCGCATCACCCAGTCCCATGCACGCCTCCAGGACTTCTCAAGAGCTGCTCCAACACTATGGAACTCCCTACCTCCACCCATTAGGGCAGCCCCCTCCTTCAACATCTTCAAGAAAGCCCTCAAAACTCACCTTTTCACTCTGGCCTACTACCCCTCACAAGTGCTCTAAACCTACAGCTGAACTCTGGTCCCCTACCATTCGTGTCCTTACCTCTCCCTCTAGATTGTAAGCCTTTGGGCAGGGTCCTCCTCCTTTTGTGTCCTACCTGATCTGGCACCTACATTACTGTGAACCCATGCCATGCATTTGAGTGAACCTAACTTGCCTAATCTCCATGCTTCATCCAGTGACTGACTAAGCATTACCTTGTACTCATACTGTGCTGTGTGATCTCCATGCTCCATCCAGTGACTAAGCATTACCTTCTACTCATACTGTGCTGTGTGATCTCCATGCTCCATCCAGTGACTAAGCATTACCTTGTACTCATACTGTGCTGTGTGATCTCCATGCTCCCATCCAGTGACTGACTAAGCATTACCTTGTACTCATACTGTGCTGTGTGATCTCCATGCTCCATCCAGTGACTAAGCATTACCTTGTACTAATACTGTGCTGTGTGATCTCCATGCTCCATCCAGTGACTGACTAAGCATTACCTTGTACTCATACTGTGCTGTGTGATCTGGTCTTTCTTGTATTCCTGTATTGTCATATTGCTGTATGTCACCCCTAAATATTGTCTGTAACCTAAATTAATGTTCAGCGCTGCGTAATATGTTGGCGCTTTATAAATACAATAAATAATAATAATAATAAATAATAATAATATTATTTGCATTAAATTTGCATCTCATTGACCATCTGAGCCTCCCAAAAGTTACAGCTGCAGAGTTAAACTTTTCAAAAAGTTGTGTCTTCTCTCCCTTACACTCATCTGTGAACAGGTCAGAGAAGGTTGCGCTGTATCGTCTTTTGTATATTTGGCCGCTAGCGTTTTGCTGTGGGTTATTGTACTGTACCTGGTTGTACCTTTTGAAAAACATCAGCCAATAGGAGGAGCCAAGCATGCTGCTTCTGTGCATCCCATTCCTCAGGTCTGCAGGGGACAGCGCCTCCCCCTGGATAATGTGATATTTGATGATGCTGGGATCCTAAGACACAGAAATCCAAGGAAAAACACGCCTCAGTTATACAATACTCTACAGTACTGCGACAAGACAACGAGCGCGCATAAATCACTACTGCTTAACAGCTGTATAGAAAGGGGTGGGGGTGATAATAAGGGGAGGGAGACATAGAAAGATGGAGGGTGGGGGGACAAAGGAGGGGTGAGATTGAGGGATGGAGGAGAGAGAAGGATAGAAGAGAAAAGGAGGGAGAGGGAGGATGAACAAGAAGGAGGGAGGAAGAGAGGAGGGAGAAGGCTAGAGGGAGAGAGAGAAAGGGGAGGGGAGAGAAAAACTAGTAGACTTACCAGATGGTCAGTTCCAGATTGATTGAGAAATGTCTTTATTGCGGCGTTATCCGGCACAAACACTGTATATTTCTGTTGAGCAGCTTCCAGTTCCTGAATGAAGCTTGAGTTCTGCACATTGAGATACAATAATGTTACCCAGGAACGGTTATTTCCAGGCACAAATACATTTTCAGATTTGTGTACTTCCTGACAAGCTGAGCCATGTTATGTCTTATTACTATATGTCCCAACACAACAGTGGAGAGAAACCATCAATACATTTCCTAGGTCTTCACTACAGCCACGACCACCAGCAAGCCACAGATGTGGGGCCATGGGCCTCAACACTACCACAGTCTACCTGCGTATCTCAGACAAGAAGGTTTCTGAAGGCGCAGTCTTTGGCCATCAGCGACGTTCTACCTTCATCTCTCAGAAGAGAAGGTTTCTGAAGGCGCAGTCTTTGGCCATCAGCGATGGTCTACCTGCGTCTCTCAGAAAAGAAGGCTTCTGAAGGGGCAGTCTTTGGCCATCAGCGACGTTCTACCTTCATCTCCCAGACAAGAAGGTTTCTGAAGGCGCAGTCTTTGGCCATCAGCGATGGTCTACCTGCGTCTCTCAGACAAGAAGGTTTCTGAAGGCGCAGTCTTTGGCCATCAGCGACGGTCTACCTGCGTCTCTCAGACAAGAAGGTTTCAGAAGGCGCAGTCTTTGGCCATCAGCGACGGTCTACCTGCGTCTCTCAGACAAGAAGGTTTCCGAAGGCGCAGTCTTTGGCCATCAGCGACGGTCTACCTGCGTCTCTCAGACAAGAAGGTTTCCGAAGGCGCAGTCTTTGGCCATCAGCGACGGTCTACCTGCGTCTCTCAGACAAGAAGGTTTCCGAAGGCGCAGTCTTTGGCCATCAGCGACGGTCTACCTGAGTCTCTCAGACAAGAAAGTTTCAGAAGGCGCAGTCTTTGGCCATCAGCGACGGTCTACCTGCGTCTCTCAGACAAGAAGGTTTCCGAAGGCGCAGTCTTTGGCCATCAGCGACGGTCTACCTGCGTCTCTCAGACAAGAAGGTTTCAGAAGGCGCAGTCTTTGGCCATCAGCGACGGTCTACCTGCGTCTCTCAGACAAGGTTTCCGAAGGCGCAGTCTTTGGCCATCAGTGACGGTCTACCTGCGTCTCTCAAACAAGGTTTCCGAAGACGCAGCCTTTGGCCATCAGCGATGGTCTACCTGCATCTCTCAGACAAGAACGTTTCCGAAGGCGCAGTCGTTGGCCATCAGCGATGGTATACCTGCGTCTCTCAGACAAGAAGGTTTCCGAAGGCGCAGTCTTTGGCCATCAGCGACGGTCTACCTGCGTCTCTCAGACAAGAAGGTTTCCGAAGGCGCAGTCTTTGGCCATCAGCGACGGTCTACCTGAGTCTCTCAGACAAGAAAGTTTCAGAAGGCGCAGTCTTTGGCCATCAGCGACGGTCTACCTGCGTCTCTCAAACAAGAAGGTTTCCGAAGACGCAGCCTTTGGCCATCAGCGATGGTCTACCTGCATCTCTCAGACAAGAACGTTTCCGAAGGCGCAGTCGTTGGCCATCAGCGATGGTATACCTGCGTCTCTCAGACAAGAAGGCTTCCGAGGCCGCAGTCTTTGGCCATTAGCGATGGTCTACCTGCGTCTCTCAGACAAGGAGGTTTCCGAAGGCGCAGTCTTTGGCCATCAGTGACCGTCTACCTGCGCCTCTCAGACAAGAAGGCTTCCGAGGCCGCAGTCTTTGGCCATCAGTGACGGTCTACCTGCGTCTCTCAGACAAGAAGGTTTCCGAAGACGCAGTCTTTGGCCATCAGTGACCGTCTACCTGCGTCTCTCAGACAAGAAGGTTTCTGAAGGCGCAGTCTTTGGCCATCAGCGACGGTCTACCTGCGTCTCTCAGACGAGAAGGTTTCCGAAGACGCAGTCTTTGGCCATCAGCGACGGTCTACCTGCGTCTCTCAGACAAGAAGGCTTCCGAAGGCGCAGTCTTTGGCCATCAGCGACGGTCTACCTGCGTCTCTCAGACGAGAAGGTTTCCGAAGGCGCAGTCTTTGGCCATCAGCGATGGTCTACCTGCGTCTCTCAGACAAGGTTTCCGAAGGCGCAGTCTTTGGCCATCAGCAATGGTCTACCTGCGTCTCTCAGACAAGGTTTCTGAAGACGCAGTCTTTGGCCATCAGCGACGGTCTACCTGCGTCTCTCAGACAAGAAGGTTTCCGAAGGCGCAGTCTTTGGCCATCAGTGACGGTCTACCTGCGTCTCTCAGACAAGAAGGCTTCCGAGGCCGCAGTCTTTGGCCATTAGCGATGGTCTACCTGCGTCTCTCAGACAAGGAGGTTTCCGAAGGCGCAGTCTTTGGCCATCAGTGACCGTCTACCTGCGTCTCTCAGACAAGAAGGTTTCTGAAGGCGCAGTCTTTGGCCATCAGCGACGGTCTACCTGCATCTCTCAGACAAGAACGTTTCCGAAGGCGCAGTCTTTGGCCATCAGCGACGGTATACCTGCGTCTCTCAGAAAAGAAGGCTTCCGAGGCCGCAGTCTTTGGCCATCAGTGACCGTCTACCTGCGTCTCTCAGACAAGAAGGTTTCTGAAGGCGCAGTCTTTGGCCATCAGCGACGGTCTACCTGCGTCTCTCAGACAAGAAGGCTTCCGAAGGCGCAGTCTTTGGCCATCAGTGACCGTCTACCTGCGCCTCTCAGACAAGAAGGCTTCCGAGGCCGCAGTCTTTGGCCATCAGTGACGGTCTACCTGCGTCTCTCAGACAAGGTTTCCGAAGACGCAGTCTTTGGCCATCAGTGACCGTCTACCTGCGTCTCTCAGACAAGAAGGTTTCTGAAGGCGCAGTCTTTGGCCATCAGCGATGGTCTACCTGCGTCTCTCAGACAAGGTTTCCGAAGGCGCAGTCTTTGGCCATCAGCAATGGTCTACCTGCGTCTCTCAGACAAGGTTTCTGAAGACGCAGTCTTTGGCCATCAGTGACGGTCTACCTGCGTCTCTCAGACAAGGTTTCTGAAGACGCAGTCTTTGGCCATCAGTGACGGTCTACCTGCGGCTCTCAGACAAGATTTCCCGAAGGCGCAGTCTATGGCCATTGGCAATAGCAATAAAGTGTGGGGTACCTTAGAATAAGCAACTGTAGGATATGTAGATCAAAGCAAGTGACGCCGCTCACACCCCCAACATAACACAGGGATGCTGAAAACACCTCTCCTCCAATGCAGGCCATATAAGCAAATAACAAACACCGAACACAACGGTGGCTCCAGTAAAACTCCACTATTTATTTCACGACAGGGCAGACAGAGGTTTCAGACAGCGTTGTGTCTTCAGTTATATCCAGCAATATAGGAGCAGAATAAACAACCGCAGGAGATCCCTAAGCTAATAATGAATGAATACTAGATCCAATTCAGAGAAAAAAAAATTCAGCCGTGGCATCTGGCACTGGTGGGGATCACCTAATCCATGTGCTTGCCAGATGCTTGAGCAACAGGCCAAAAAAGCACAAACCTCCCCACAGGTGCAGGCAGAATACTCACCAGGCTTCCAGCGATCCTCCAGCAGCGTCCCACATCACCTCGTGGGCTCTTAGCGACTTTCTGTGCACGGAAGCCAGAGTGTCAGCTGACCCGCATCAGGTCATGTGACATGCCGACTTGTGTGCACGGACGTCGGAAGCCACTAGGAGCCTGGAAGGTGATGCAGGATATTGCTGGAAGATCTGTGGAGGCCACAAAACAGAGGTCACCATTATCCCTCAGGCGTGCCGGTTAGTTGAGACTTCCCATTGCCTGAGTTCCAATTAACGGAGACTCCGCTGCATATAGCTTTATTATTGCAAAATAAGAAAACAAATCAACATTAATTAAAACCACATGAGATGGCCATCCCACCAACGACCAACAGCCAACCAGCACATACACACACGGCCGGCCAATCAAACGCAGATAGAGACAACTGGGGGCAACAGGTTTGAAGCAGACCGCGACTGTAAATATCCACTGCGGAAAGCAGAAACTCTAAGCATACGTCCTTCGCCTTGTCTTTAGTCATAGCCTGAGGCTTGACTGATTTCAATAGAGTAGGAGGTCTTTTCTATTGCAAATCGCGATCACATTCCCTAACGTGCTATGATTGGCACGAAGTGTTAAAAGTTTAACATAGTTACCTTAATCTGCAGTATAGTAAAACGACCACAAGAGGTCACTGTGTGTAAAATGCGATGGTAATCTGAATGGGATTGTCATTCCCTGTATTCACTCCATTCTAAGCAAGCTGCATTTCCTGATGGTGGTGTTGGTGTATAATCTATCTTATGCATGGTTTTCTTCAGTAAAGAGTTCTGACTGATTATACTAGTTGCCTATTTGTATGTACAGAACAGTAAGCTCCAACAGGGAGGACATACAAACTTCATGGAAATTGTGTCCTTTGCCAGATATCCAATTTTGTAATTTGCATAAAATGATCATACAAGTTTCATTACCTCAGCATTTTCTGCATCAACCATTCCCTTCCGCCCACTCACACAGAGACATAATCACCTCAGAATTATCTGCATCGACCATTCCCTCCCGCCCACTCACACACAGACATAATCACCTCAGAATTATCTGCATCGACCATTCCCTCCCGCCCACTCACACACAGACATAATCACCTCAGAATTATCTGCAGCCACCATTCCCTCCCGCCCACTCACACGCAGACATAATCACCTCAGAATTATCTGCAGCCACCATTCCCTCCCGCCCACTCACACACAGACATAATTACCTCAGAATTATCTGCAGCCACCATTCCCTCCTGCCCACTCACACACAGACATAATCACCTCAGAATTATCTGCAGCCACCATTCCCTCCTGCCCACTCACACACAGACATAATCACCTCAGAATTATCTGCATCGACCATTCCCTCCCACCCACTCACACACAGACATAATCACCTCAGAATTATCTGCAGCCACCATTCCCTCCCGCCCACTCACACGCAGACATAATCACCTCAGAATTATCTGCAGCCACCATTCCCTCCCGCCCACTCACACGCAGACATAATGCCCTACCTGAATCTCCAGCTTGAACTGGTCCCACGCCCCCTGTTGGCTCAGTGTCTGGAGGAGTCCTGGGCGTGGCGGGGGAATATTCCCTAATGGCGGGAACAGAACCTAGACGGAAAATAGAATGTTTCAGGGCGTGGCCACCAACACTGTCTGCTGAGATTTACTATTATACAGTACTATTTATGTATATCTCAATATTTTACTACTATCTAATCATTTTAGGAATACGTTTCTTAGCTCCATGTCATTTTAAATGAAGTCTTAATAAATGTGTTATTGTTTTAAATGTGCATTACTGATATGATGTTTGTTATATGTTTAAAAGCTCAAAAAAATTGCACAAGTATAAATTGCAGCAATACTGGAGGAAGATACATCTTGGCAATGTTTACCTTCTAGAGCATTCAGTGAATGCAGGAAAAGCAGCACTGCACGTTTTGTCACTTTGCACACAGCCAGGTTGCAGTGGAGGGGTTGGGTCTGTCACTTTGCACAGGCAGGATGCAGTGGAGGCAGATCTGTCACTTTATGCACAGGCAGGATGCAGTGGAGGCAGATCTGTCACTTTGCACACAGGCAGGATGCAGTGGAGGGGATCTGTCACTTTGCACACAGGCAGGATGCAGTGGAAGGGATCTGTCAGTTGCACACAGGCAGGATGCAGTGGAAGGGATCTGTCAGTTGCACACAGGCATGATGCAGTGGAGGGGGATGTCACTTTGCACACAGGCATGATGCAGTGGAGGGGGATGTCACTTTGCACACAGGCATGATGCAGTGGAGGGGGATGTCCCTTTGCACACAGGCAGGATGCAGTGGAGGGGGATGTCACTTTGCACACAGGCAGGATGCAGTGGAGGGATCTGTCAGTTGCACACAGGCAGGATGCAGTGGAGGGGGATGTCACTTTGCACACAGGCAGGATGCAGTGGAGGGGATGTGTCACTTTGCACACAGGCAGGATGCAGTGGAGGGGATGTGTCACTTTGCACACAGGCAGGATGCAGTGGAGGGGATCTGTCAGTTGCACACAGGCAGGATGCAGTGGAGGGTGATGTCACTTTGCACACAGGCAGGATGCAGTGGAGGGGGATGTCACTTTGCACACAGGCAGGATGCAGTGGAGGGGGATGTCACTTTGCACACAGGCAGGATGCAGTGGAGGGATCTGTCAGTTGCACACAGGCAGGATGCAGTGGAGGGGGATGTCACTTTACACACAGGCAGGATGCAGTGGAGGGGAGGTGTCACTTTGCACACAGGCAGGATGCAGTGGAGGGGATCTGTCACTTTGCACACAGGCAGGATGCAGTGGAGGGGATGTGTCACTTTGCACACAGGCAGGATGCAGTGGAAGGGATCTGTCAGTTGCACACAGGCAGGATGCAGTGGAGGGGGATGTCACTTTGCACACAGGCAGGATGCAGTGGAGGGGTGGGGTGTCACTTTGCACACAGGCAGGATGCAGTGGAGGGGATCTGTCACTTTATGCACAGGCAGGATGCAGTGGAGGGGGATGTCACTTTGCACACAGGCAGGATGCAGTGGAGGGGGATGTCACTTTGCACACAGGCAGGATGCAGTGGAGGGATCTGTCAGTTGCACACAGGCAGGATGCAGTGGAGGGGAATGTCACTTTGCACACAGGCAGGATGCAGTGGAGGGGATCTGTCACTTTGCACACAGGCAGGATGCAGTGGAAGGGATCTGTCAGTTGCACACAGGCAGGATGCAGTGGAGGGGGATGTCACTTTGCACACAGGCAGGATGCAGTGGAGGGGTGGGGTGACACTATGCACACAGGCAGGATGCAGTGGAAGGGATCTGTCAGTTGTACACAGGCAGGATGCAGTGGAGGGGATCTGTCACTTTATGCACAGGCAGGATGCAGTGGAAGGGATCTGTCAGTTGCACACAGGCAGGATGCAGTGGAAGGGATCTGTCAGTTGCACACAGGCAGGATGCAGTGGAAGGGATCTGTCAGTTGCACACAGGCAGGATGCAGTGGAGGGGATGTGTCACTTTGCACACAGGCAGGATGCAGTGGAGGGGATCTGTCAGTTGCACACAGGCAGGATGCAGTGGAGGGGATGTGTCACTTTGCACACAGGCAGGATGCAGTGGAAGGGATCTGTCAGTTGCACACAGGCAGGATGCAGTGGAGGGGATCTGTCAGTTGCACACAGGCAGGATGCAGTGGAGGGGATGTGTCACTTTGCACACAGGCAGGATGCAGTGGAGGGGATGTGTCACTTTGCACACAGGCAGGATGCAGTGGAGAGGATCTGTCACTTTGCACACAGGCAGGATGCAGTGGAAGGGATCTGTCAGTTGCACACAGGCAGGATGCAGTGGAGGGGGATGCCACTTTGCACACAGGCAGGATGCAGTGGAGGGGTGGGGTGTCACTTTGCACACAGGCAGGATGCAGTGGAGGGGATCTGTCACTTTATGCACAGGCAGGATGCAGTGGAGGGGGATGTCACTTTGCACACAGGCAGGATGCAGTGGAGGGGGATGTCACTTTGCACACAGGCAGGATGCAGTGGAGGGATCTGTCAGTTGCACACAGGCAGGATGCAGTGGAGGGGAATGTCACTTTGCACACAGGCAGGATGCAGTGGAGGGGATCTGTCACTTTGCACACAGGCAGGATGCAGTGGAAGGGATCTGTCAGTTGCACACAGGCAGGATGCAGTGGAGGGGGATGTCACTTTGCACACAGGCAGGATGCAGTGGAGGGGATCTGTCAGTTGCACACAGGCAGGATGCAGTGGAGGGGATGTGTCACTTTGCACACAGGCAGGATGCAGTGGAGGGGATCTGTCAGTTGCACACAGGCAGGATGCAGTGGAGGGTGATGTCACTTTGCACACAGGCAGGATGCAGTGGAGGGGGATGTCACTTTGCACACAGGCAGGATGCAGTGGAGGGATCTGTCAGTTGCACACAGGCAGGATGCAGTGGAGGGGGATGTCACTTTACACACAGGCAGGATGCAGTGGAGGGGAGGTGTCACTTTGCACACAGGCAGGATGCAGTGGAGGGGATCTGTCACTTTGCACACAGGCAGGATGCAGTGGAGGGGATGTGTCACTTTGCACACAGGCAGGATGCAGTGGAAGGGATCTGTCAGTTGCACACAGGCAGGATGCAGTGGAGGGGGATGTCACTTTGCACACAGGCAGGATGCAGTGGAGGGGTGGGGTGTCACTTTGCACACAGGCAGGATGCAGTGGAGGGGATCTGTCACTTTATGCACAGGCAGGATGCAGTGGAGGGGGATGTCACTTTGCACACAGGCAGGATGCAGTGGAGGGGGATGTCACTTTGCACACAGGCAGGATGCAGTGGAGGGATCTGTCAGTTGCACACAGGCAGGATGCAGTGGAGGGGAATGTCACTTTGCACACAGGCAGGATGCAGTGGAGGGGATCTGTCACTTTGCACACAGGCAGGATGCAGTGGAAGGGATCTGTCAGTTGCACACAGGCAGGATGCAGTGGAGGGGGATGTCACTTTGCACACAGGCAGGATGCAGTGGAGGGGATCTGTCAGTTGCACACAGGCAGGATGCAGTGGAGGGGGATGTCACTTTGCACACAGGCAGGATGCAGTGGAGGGGTGGGGTGACACTATGCACACAGGCAGGATGCAGTGGAAGGGATCTGTCAGTTGCACACAGGCAGGATGCAGTGGAGGGGATCTGTCACTTTATGCACAGGCAGGATGCAGTGGAAGGGATCTGTCAGTTGCACACAGGCAGGATGCAGTGGAAGGGATCTGTCAGTTGCACACAGGCAGGATGCAGTGGAAGGGATCTGTCAGTTGCACACAGGCAGGATGCAGTGGAGGGGATGTGTCACTTTGCACACAGGCAGGATGCAGTGGAGGGGATCTGTCAGTTGCACACAGGCAGGATGCAGTGGAGGGGATGTGTCACTTTGCACACAGGCAGGATGCAGTGGAAGGGATCTGTCAGTTGCACACAGGCAGGATGCAGTGGAGGGGATCTGTCAGTTGCACACAGGCAGGATGCAGTGGAGGGGATGTGTCACTTTGCACACAGGCAGGATGCAGTGGAGGGGATGTGTCACTTTGCACACAGGCAGGATGCAGTGGAGAGGATCTGTCACTTTGCACACAGGCAGGATGCAGTGGAAGGGATCTGTCAGTTGCACACAGGCAGGATGCAGTGGAGGGGGATGCCACTTTGCACACAGGCAGGATGCAGTGGAGGGGTGGGGTGTCACTTTGCACACAGGCAGGATGCAGTGGAGGGGATCTGTCACTTTATGCACAGGCAGGATGCAGTGGAGGGGGATGTCACTTTGCACACAGGCAGGATGCAGTGGAGGGGGATGTCACTTTGCACACAGGCAGGATGCAGTGGAGGGATCTGTCAGTTGCACACAGGCAGGATGCAGTGGAGGGGAATGTCACTTTGCACACAGGCAGGATGCAGTGGAGGGGATCTGTCACTTTGCACACAGGCAGGATGCAGTGGAAGGGATCTGTCAGTTGCACACAGGCAGGATGCAGTGGAGGGGGATGTCACTTTGCACACAGGCAGGATGCAGTGGAGGGGATCTGTCAGTTGCACACAGGCAGGATGCAGTGGAGGGGGATGTCACTTTGCACACAGGCAGGATGCAGTGGAGGGGTGGGGTGACACTATGCACACAGGCAGGATGCAGTGGAAGGGATCTGTCAGTTGCACACAGGCAGGATGCAGTGGAGGGGATCTGTCACTTTATGCACAGGCAGGATGCAGTGGAAGGGATCTGTCAGTTGCACACAGGCAGGATGCAGTGGAAGGGATCTGTCAGTTGCACACAGGCAGGATGCAGTGGAAGGGATCTGTCAGTTGCACACAGGCAGTATGCAGTGGAGGGGATGTGTCACTTTGCACACAGGCAGGATGCAGTGGAGGGGATCTGTCAGTTGCACACAGGCAGGATGCAGTGGAGGGGATGTGTCACTTTGCACACAGGCAGGATGCAGTGGAAGGGATCTGTCAGTTGCACACAGGCAGGATGCAGTGGAGGGGATCTGTCAGTTGCACACAGGCAGGATGCAGTGGAGGGGATCTGTCAGTTGCACACAGGCAGGATGCAGTGGAGGGGATGTGTCACTTTGCACACAGGCAGGATGCAGTGGAGGGGATGTGTCACTTTGCACACAGGCAGGATGCAGTGGAGAGGATCTGTCACTTTGCACACAGGCAGGATGCAGTGGAAGGGATCTGTCAGTTGCACACAGGCAGGATGCAGTGGAGGGGGATGCCACTTTGCACACAGGCAGGATGCAGTGGAGGGGGATGTCACTTTGCACACAGGCAGGATGCAGTGGAGGGGGATGTCACTTTGCACACAGGCAGGATGCAGTGGAGGGATCTGTCAGTTGCACACAGGCAGGATGCAGTGGAGGGGAATGTCACTTTGCACACAGGCAGGATGCAGTGGAGGGGATCTGTCACTTTGCACACAGGCAGGATGCAGTGGAAGGGATCTGTCAGTTGCACACAGGCAGGATGCAGTGGAGGGGGATGTCACTTTGCACACAGGCAGGATGCAGTGGAGGGGATCTGTCAGTTGCACACAGGCAGGATGCAGTGGAGGGGGATGTCACTTTGCACACAGGCAGGATGCAGTGGAGGGGTGGGGTGACACTATGCACACAGGCAGGATGCAGTGGAAGGGATCTGTCAGTTGCACACAGGCAGGATGCAGTGGAGGGGATCTGTCACTTTATGCACAGGCAGGATGCAGTGGAAGGGATCTGTCAGTTGCACACAGGCAGGATGCAGTGGAAGGGATCTGTCAGTTGCACACAGGCAGGATGCAGTGGAAGGGATCTGTCAGTTGCACACAGGCAGTATGCAGTGGAGGGGATGTGTCACTTTGCACACAGGCAGGATGCAGTGGAGGGGATCTGTCAGTTGCACACAGGCAGGATGCAGTGGAGGGGATGTGTCACTTTGCACACAGGCAGGATGCAGTGGAAGGGATCTGTCAGTTGCACACAGGCAGGATGCAGTGGAGGGGATCTGTCAGTTGCACACAGGCAGGATGCAGTGGAGGGGATGTGTCACTTTGCACACAGGCAGGATGCAGTGGAGGGGTGGGATGTCACTTTGCACACAGGCCGGATGCAGTGGAGGGGATCTATCAGTTGCACACAGGCAGGATGCAGTGGAGGTGGATGTCACTTTGCACACAGCCAGGTTGGAGTGGAAGGGATCTGTCAGTTGCACACAGGCAGGATGCAGTGGAAGGGATCTGTCAGTTGCACACAGGCAGGATGCAGTGGAGGGGGATGTCACTTTGCACACAGGCAGGATGCAGTGGAGGGGATCTGTCAGTTGCACACAGGCAGGATGCAATGGAGGGGATCTGTCAATTTATGCACAGGCAGGATGCAGTGGAAGGGATCTGTCAGTTGCACACAGGCAGGATGCAGTGGAGGGGATGGGTGACTTTGCACACAGGCAGGATGAAGTGGAGGTGGATGTCACTTTGCACACAGGCAGGATGCAGTGGAGGGGATGGGTCACTTTATGCACAGGCAGGATGCAGTGGAAGGGATCTGTCAGTTGCACACAGGCAGGATGCAGTGGAGGTGGATGTCACTTTGCACACAGCCAGGTTGCAGTGGAGGGGAGGTGTCACTTTGCACACAGGCATGATGCAGTGGAGGGGGATGTCACTTTGCATACAGGCAGGATGCAGTGGAGGGGATGTGTCACTTTGCACACAGGCAGGATGCAGTGGAGGGGATCTATCAGTTGCACACAGGCAGGATGCAGTGGAGGTGGATGTCACTTTGCACACAGCCAGGTTGCAGTGGAAGGGATCTGTCAGTTGCACACAGGCAGGATGCAGTGGAGGGGATGTGTCACTTTGCACACAGGCAGGATGCAGTGGAGGGGATCTGTCAGTTGCACACAGGCAGGATGCAGTGGAGGTGGATGTCACTTTGCACACAGCCAGGTTGCAGTGGAAGGGATCTGTCAGTTGCACACAGGCAGGATGCAGTGGAGGGGGATGTCACTTTGCACACAGGCAGGATGCTGTGGAGGGGATCTGTCAGTTGCACAAAGGCAGGATGCAATGGAGGGGATCTGTCACTTTATGCACAGGCAGGATGCAGTGGAAGGGATCTGTCAGTTGCACACAGGCAGGATGCAGTGGAGGGGATGGGTCACTTTGCACACAGGCAGGATGCAGTGGAGGTGGATGTCACTTTGCACACAGGCAGGATGCAGTGGAGGGGATGGGTCACTTAATGCACAGGCAGGATGCAGTGGAAGGGATCTGTCAGTTGCACACAGGCAGGATGCAGTGGAGGTGGATGTCACTTTGCACACAGCCAGGTTGCAGTGGAAGGGATCTGTCAGTTGCACACAGGCAGGATGCAGTGGAGGTGGATGTCACTTTGCACACAGGCAGGATGCAGTGGAGGGGATCTGTCAGTTGCACACAGGCAGGATGCAGTGGAGGGGATGTCACTTTGCACACAACCAGGTTGCAGTGGAAGGGATCTGTCAGTTGCACACAGGCAGGATGCAGTGGAGGGGATCTGTCAGTTGCACACAGGCAGGATGCAGTGGAGGGGGATGTCACTTTATGCACAGGCAGGATGCAGTGGAGGGGTTAGGTTTGTCAATTTGCACACAGCCAGGATGCAGTGGAAGGGATGTGTCAGTTGCACACAGGCAGGATGCAGGGGAGGGGTTTCTCACTTTGGACACAGGTGGGATGCAGTGGAGGGGGAGAGGTTTGTCACATTGCGCACAGGCAGCATGCAGTGAAGGGGGAGGGGCTTGTCACTTGCACACAGGTGGGATGCAGTGGAGCAGGAGGGGTTTGTCACTTTGGACAGAGGTGGGATGCAGTGAAGGGGGAGGGGTTTCTCACTTTGGACACAGGTGGGATGCAGTGGAGGGGGAGGGGTTTGTCACTTTGCACACAGGCAGCATGCAGTGGAGGGGGAGGGGCTTGTCACTTGCACACAGGTGGGATGCATTGGAGCAGGAGGGGTTTGTCACTTTGGACAGAGGTGGGATGCAGTGGAGAGGGAGGGGTTTGCCACTGCACACAGGCAGGATGCAGTGAAGGGGAGGGGCTTGTCACTATGCAGACAGGTGGGATGCAGTGGAGCAGGAGGGGTTTCTCACTTTGGACAGAGGTGGGATGCAGTGAAGGGGGAGGGGTTTCTCACTTTGGACACAGGTGGAATGCAGTGGAGGGGGAGGGGTTTGTCACTTGCACACAGGTGGGATGCATTGGAGCAGGAGGGGTTTGTCACTTTGGACAGAGGTGGGATGCAGTGGAGAGGGAGGGGTTTGCCACTGCACACAGGCAGGATGCAGGGAAGGGGAGGGGCTTGTCACTATGCAGACAGGTGGGATGCAGTGGAGGGGGAGGGGTTTGTCACTTTGGACAGAGGTGGGATGCAGTGAAGGGGGAGGGGTTTATCACTTTGGACACAGGCAGCATGCAGTGGAGGGGGAGGGGCTTGTCACTTGCACACAGGTGGGATGCATTGGAGCAGGAGGGGTTTGTCACTTTGGACAGAGGTGGGATGCAGTGGAGAGGGAGGGGTTTGCCACTGCACACAGGCAGGATGCAGTGAAGGGAAGGGGCTTGTCACTATGCAGACAGGTGGGATGCAGTGGAGGGGGAGGGGTTTGTCACTTTGGACAGAGGTGGGATGCAGTGAAGGGGGAGGGGTTTCTCACTTTGGACACAGGTGGGATGCAGTGGAGGGGGAGGGGTTTGTCACTTTGCACAAAGGCAGCATGCAGTGGAGGGGGAGGGGCTTGTCACTTGCACACAGGTGGGATGCATTGGAGCAGGAGGGGTTTGTCACTTTGGACAGAGGTGGGATGCAGTGGAGAGGGAGGGGTTTGCCACTGCACACAGGCAGGATGCAGTGAAGGGGAGGGGCTTGTCACTATGCAGACAGGTGGGATGCAGTGGAGGGGGAGGGGTTTGCCACTGCACACAGGCAGGATGCAGTGAAGGGGAGGGGCTTGTCACTATGCAGACAGGTGGGATGCAGTGGAGGGGGAGGGGTTTGCCACTGCACACAGGCAGGATGCAGTGAAGGGGAGGGGCTTGTCACTATGCAGACAGGTGGGATGCAGTGGAGGGGGAGGGGTTTGCCACTGCACACAGGCAGGATGCAGAGAAGGTAATTTGTCTTTTTAAATTAATGCATTTATGTTTTTTCTTTATTGCTCACCTGAGAAATAATAAAAATCTTCCCATTTGTAGCGGGGATCTCTTCATCACTAACATTCACACCGTTGACTTTTAATTTCTGGAAGATACACAGAAGGAGCCTTCATGATGATTGCTTCGTATTGATCTCAGTTGTGCGTCACTATATAAGATACGTGTTGTGGTGTGAGTGTTGTGGTGTGAGTGTTGTGGTGTGAGTGTTGTGGTGTGAGTGTTGTGGTGTGAGTGTTGTGGTGTGAGTGTTGTGGTGTGAGCGTTGTGGTGTGAGCGTTGTGGTGTGAGCGTTGTGGTGTGAGCGTTGTGGTGTGAGCGTTGTGGTGTGAGCGTTGTGGTGTGAGCGTTGTGGTGTGAGCGTTGTGGTGTGAGCGTTGTGGTGTGAGCGTTGTGGTGTGAGCGTTGTGGTGTGAGCGTTGTGGTGTGAGCGTTGTGGTGTGAGCGTTGTGGTGTACGCGTTGTGGTGTACGCGTTGTGGTGTACGCGTTGTGGTGTAAGCGTTGTGGTGTAAGCGTTGTGGTGTACGCGTTGTGGTGTACGCGTTGTGGTGTACGTGTTGTGGTGTAAGTGTTGTGTTGTACGTACCCCCTCAGTGACAGTCATCACCAGCTTGGTCCGGGGGTCCAGAGTGTCCAGCTCCTGGTCAGTGTGTGCACTCAGCCAGTCTGATGTGTGGGATTCCCGGAGGATGTGGCCCCTGTAATGACCAGACAACACATCATCATCACCACCAACACCATCATTATCATCATCATCATCATCCTCATTCCCATCATCATCATCCTCATGAAGTGCGGCTGGAACTATGACACGCATTGCCAGGGCCAGATGTGATACCCGGCTGGATAGACTGGGGGAAATATTATGGGAAGCAAGGTGGGGTCTTGCTAGGAAAACGTGGTTTGTCTTTTAAGGTGGCCACACACCATACACATTTTTAAATAGCTTTTCAATTCAAGAAATGCAATCAATTTTTCTAGCAAACAATCTGACCAAGGTACCACACACGTGTTATATTTGTCTCCAAATATGAAGAAAATGATTGAAAACTCAGAGAAAATTGCTTGGGTGTATATATATATAAATTAAGAAATTGACACTCTACCACACACAATTACATTTTCATAAAAATTGATCAGAAAAATCCACCACTCCCGATCGACTTATATCTAATAAAAACGGGAAAGCCTATCAGATTTCTTGCTCAAATAAAAAGAAAGCTTTCAATTTTTCAGGAAATCCAATTGTTTTTATCAAATTGCTGTGAAATCGGATAATTTTATTGTATCATGTGTCGCCACCTTTAGTTATTTGGTCTGGGAATCGGATTCTCTGTGAATACAGCAGAACCAAGCCCTGGACCAAGCAGCCCACTTTGTGGGGTTATATTGGAGAAGGTTTATCAAGAGGTGTTAAAAAAAAAAAGCTCCGTAGAGCACAATCTGTGCAGTGGTTCTGAGTAGTGTTGGGCGAACAGTGTTCGCCACTGTTCGGGTTCTGCAGAACATCACCCTGTTCGGGTGATGTTCGAGTTCGGCCGAACACCTGACGGTGCTCGGCCAAACCGTTCGGCCATATGGCCGAACTAAGAGCGCATGGCCGAACGTTCCCCGAACGTTCGGCTAGCGCTGTGATTGGCCGAACGGGTCACGTGGTTCGGACCCGAACGCGCTCTGATTGGCCGAACTGTCACGTGGTTCGGGTAAATAAATACCCGAACCACGTCATATCTCCGCCATTTGTCTGTGGGTTTAGCTTTGGGTAGGCAGGCAGGGTAGTTCGCGCTCCAGCCACGCTAGCCAGGGTCCCCCCCAGTCATTGTGTGTCACTGCTGGGAACAGTAGTACACCGCTCGTTCAGCCACACTATATAGCATTCTGTGTACTGTTCTGTGTCTGCTGGGAACAGTGGTACACCGCTCGTTCAGCCACACTATATAGCATTCTGTGTACTGTTCTGTGTCTGCTGGGAACAGTAGTACACCGCTCGTTCAGCCACACTATATAGCATTCTGTGTACTGTTCTGTGTCTGCTGGGAACAGTAGTACACCGCTCGTTCAGCCACACTATATAGCATTCTGTGTACTGTTCTGTGTCTGCTGGGAACAGTGGTACACCGCTCGTTCAGCCACACTATATAGCATTCTGTGTACTGTTCTGTGTCTGCTGGGAACAGTAGTACACCGCTCGTTCAGCCACACTATATAGCATTCTGTGTACTGTTCTGTGTCTGCTGGGAACAGTAGTACACCGCTCGTTCAGCCACACTATATAGCATTCTGTGTACTGTTCTGTGTCTGCTGGGAACAGTAGTACACCGCTCGTTCAGCCACACTATATAGCATTCTGTGTACTGTTCTGTGTCTGCTGGGAACAGTGGTACACCGCTCGTTCAGCCACACTATATAGCATTCTGTGTACTGTTCTGTGTCTGCTGGGAACAGTAGTACACCGCTCGTTCAGCCACACTATATAGCATTCTGTGTACTGTTCTGTGTCTGCTGGGAACAGTAGTACACCGCTCGCTCAGCCAGACTATATACCATTGTTTACTGACACTATATAGCAGACTATATAGCATTGTGTGTACACCGCTCAGCCAGACTATATACCATTGTTTACTGACACTCTGTGTACACCGCTCAGCCAGACTATATACCATTGTTTACTGCCACTCTGATTCTGCTGGGAACAGTAGTACACCGCTCGCTCAGCCAGACTATATACCATTGTTTACTGACACTCTGTGTACACCGCTCAGCCAGACTATATACCATTGTTTACTGCCACTCTGATTCTGCTGGGAACAGTAGTACACCGCTCGCTCAGCCAGACTATATACCATTGTTTACTGACACTCTGATTCTGCTGGGAACAGTAGTACACCGCTCGCTCAGCCAGACTATATACCATTGTTTACTGACACTATATAGCAGACTATATAGCATTGTGTGTACACCGCTCAGCCAGACTATATACCATTGTTTACTGACACTCTGTGTACACCGCTCAGCCAGACTATATACCATTGTTTACTGACACTCTGATTCTGCTGGGAACAGTAGTACACCGCTCGCTCAGCCAGACTATATACCATTGTTTACTGACACTATATAGCAGACTATATAGCATTGTGTGTACACCGCTCAGCCAGACTATATACCATTGTTTACTGACACTCTGTGTACACCGCTCAGCCAGACTATATACCATTGTTTACTGCCACTCTGATTCTGCTGGGAACAGTAGTACACCGCTCGCTCAGCCAGACTATATACCATTGTTTACTGACACTCTGTGTACACCGCTCAGCCAGACTATATACCATTGTTTACTGCCACTCTGATTCTGCTGGGAACAGTAGTACACCGCTCGCTCAGCCAGACTATATAGCATTGTGTTTACTGCCACTCTGTGTACACCGCTCAGCCACACTATATAGCATTGCGTACTCTGCCAGTCAGTGTGTATATTGCTGGGATCAGTAATACTCCACTCACCGTCAACCACTATATGAGCTCAACATGAGTTCCCCAGAGACCTCCGCTGTGAGCAGCACTCCCAACAACAGCAACAGCCAACGCCCCACGCAAGCTATAACATCCACCCCAGCAGCCAGTGGTCAGCAGCAGCCCTCCCCGGAGGAGAACGTTGTGTCCATCAGTCCGTCGCCAGAGCGATTAATGAGGGCTGCCATTGAGGAGATGATGGGGCCTGATGTGGAGGAGGAGGTCTGGCTCAGGCCAGCATCCCAAGTTAATGTTGAGGACGATGAGGGGTCTGTGTCTGGGGATGTTGGGGTGGCAGAGGTGGTGGGTGGGTCAGACTCAGGAGAAGAGTTGTATGATGAGGATGATGATCGGGACCATCTGTATGTGCCTCAGAGTCCGACCCCGGAAAACATGTTGTATCGTGTGTTTAGGTACTAAAATCTGCGTTCCCTCCCAGTAGTGTTGGGCGAACAGTGTTTGCCACTGTTCGGGTTCTGCAGAACATCACCCTGTTCGGGGTGACTATATAGCAGACTATATAGCATTGTGTTTAATGCCACTCTGTGTACACGGCTCAGCCACACTATATAGCATTGTGTTTACTTCCACTCTGTGTCTGCTGGGAACAGTAGTACACCGCTCCCCCGCCACTGTATAGCATTGTGCTCTGTGTCACTGCTGACAATAGTGGTACACCGCTCACCCACCACTGTATAGCATTTCTGTACTGCCACTGTACTGCTGCCAGTCAGCGTGTACTTTAAGGATAAGTGAAATGAGGAAGAAATCCGGTGAAAGAGGGAGGGGCAAGGGAAGAGGTGTTTCCCCTGATGGTTCACGTACAGGCCACAGGGGAGCACCCAAGAAAACCCACTCAATACTGCCCATGTTGTCCAGGACAACAACCCTCACAGATCCAAAAGAACAGGACCAGATAATTACTTGGATGACCTCTCAAGCGTCCAGCAGTGGGTTAAGCAGCACCAGCACATCACGCACGAGGTCCGAGTCCTCAGCCAGTTAAAGTCTGGGCTTTCTTTGAAGACTGCACTGAGGATGTTACCATGGCGATTTGCAAGGTGTGCAAGACCCGCCTGAGCAGGGGGAAAAGTATTAACAACCTCTCCACCACCAGCATGAGCCGCCACATTCTATCCAAACATCCCACTCTGTGGGCAAACGCGGCAGGACAGGGTACCACCAGCAACACTGCCTCCCTTGGGTTCACCAGACTCACCACCAGACCCGCCTCAGCAGCAGCAGTAGCCCAGCCATTGCGTGGTTCACAACATTCACAAACATCAGACGATGCTGACACTGTCACTTTCCGGACTAGTGCTCTTGAGGTCTCCCAGTGTTCATCAAACACAACAACCAACAGCCCTTCGGTGTGCAGCGCTACGGTTGAGTTGTCTGTCTCTGAGATGTTTGAGCACAAGAGGAAATTGCCAGCAAATGACCCCCGGGCCGTGGCAGTAACAGCCAGCCAGCATAGCCAAGCTTCTGGCCTGCGAAATGCTGCCATATCGAGTGGTGGAGACAAACAGCTTCAAGGGCATGATGTCAGTGGCCATCCCACGTTACGTGGTTCCCAGCCGCTACCACTTTGCGCGCTCTGCAGTGCCTGAGTTGCATGAGCACGTGGTCAGCTAAATAACCCGAAGCTTGAAGAATGCCGTTGCCTGCAAGGTTCACCTCACCACTGACACCTGGACGAGTGCGTTCGGCCAGGGTCGATACATCTCCCTTACCGCGCACTGGGTGAACCTTGTGGAGCCTGGCAGCGATTCCTCACCTGCTACGGCGCGGGTGTTGCCCACGCCGCAAACAGCTGCACCGCCGTCCCTCCCACTGGATAACAACAGCAGCACCTACCTCTCTGACTCCTTCTCCTCCAACGCATCTCAAAGCTGTACCTCATCCGGAAACGCTAACCCAGCACCAGCAGCAGTAGGATCGTGGAAGCAGTGCAGCACAGCTGTTGGCATGCGTCAGCAAGCGTTGCTGAAGCTGATCTGCCTTGGGGATAAGCAGCACACAGGGGAGGAAATTTGGAGGGGAATAAAGGAACAGACGGATTTGTGGCTGGCACCGCTGGACCTGAAACCGGGCATGAAGCTAGACACCTGGCACGAACTGGCAATGTACGCAATAGAGGTGCTGGCTTGCCCGGCAGCCAGCGTTATGTCGGAACGCTGTTTCAGTGCTGCCGGAGGCATCATCACAGATCGGCGTATCCGCCTCTCCACAGAAAATGCAGACCGTCTGACTCAAATTAAAATGAATCAATCCTGGATTGGAAACGACTACGCAACACTCCTGGACCCCAACCAAGTAACATGACCGATGAACATCTGGGATGGTTTAGCGTTTCCGGTCCCTGTTTATTGAACCTCTCATCTGTATTACATTTATGACTGCATGGCGGCAAAAAGCATTGCTGCTATATCCGCACGCTTTTTGTCCTCATGCAAGGCCTGGGTTGTTGTGTCTCACAAAGCGTGGCCTTCTCCTCCTGCGCCTCCTCCTGTTCCATCACGTGTGCTGCTGCTGCTGCTGCTGCTGCTGGGTTACCGTTGCCGGTCCCTGTTTATGGAACCTCTTATCTTTATTACATTTATGACTACATGGCGGTACAAAGCATG